>NC_083762.1:15149283-15229283 GCF_963514075.1 Conger conger | reverse complement strand
CAGGTCAGAGTCTCTATCATTCTCTCTCTCTCTCTCTCTCTCTCTCTCTATCACACACACACACATACATGCAGGTCAGAGTCTCTATCATTCTCTGTCTCTCTCTCGCACCTTCACACACAAACACACGCACAGGCACACACCCGCGCCCCATGCTCACACAGGTCAGAGATGGTCACAAACTCTCACACACACCTTGCAGTCACACACACAGCCATAGAGAGGTCAGACAGGGATAACACTACCCCCCAGACAGACAGTGAAAAGGACGTGGAAAGGCAGGTCGAGGAACAGGAACACTGGGGTCATTTACATGGACAAACACGCCTGAGATACAGGCCATGTGTTTGGAGGAAATGTCTTATCAGTTTATCTATTCACACATGCAGTTTATTACCCTCGCTGTGCGCCGTTGCAATATGAGGAGAATGAATCCTCCCTTGTGAAATCTGAAATGGATGGATTTGTAAGGCAGGCGATGCACTCGGAACCCTGGGGCTAACTAATAACTGCAGTAGAAGCAGAAACTTGTGTTTGAGAAACTTCCAGAAAGCAAACAAAGCAAACAGCCTTAGCAAACAGCCGAGCTCCCAACTGTCCTTTATCGAACTACAGAAAATAAAAACCGGAACATTTTCATAAAATGACCGGGGCATTGTTTTGTCGATAAGCAACGTTTTTAATTAAGGATTTTTTTTTTATGTTATAATTTCAATGAATCAAGACACAGAAAAAACACTGAATTGCGCCAGAACAAATACAAATGTGCTGGTGTGTCCTGTTACTACAGCTGGTGATGAGGAAGCAGCTGGACAAGCATCAGGGGACCCTTCACAGTGGAGCACACCCCCGAGACGGGCGTAGTGTAGTCCATTAAAACTTCCTCCAAACTACAATTCCCATGAGCACCTCTGCAAAGCATCACCAACCTTTTTGCTGTCAGCCCTAAAGAACTGGTCTCACTTTTCTTTTAATTTACATAAAAGTTTTCATTTCCTTTCACTGACTTGCATTGCATTCACTTGCATCTTGACATCCAAAAATCTCAAAGCAACACTTTGTAACATTTTTAAATGCATTCAGCAGTGGTGCTGTGGTTACGTAAAGCCAATTTGGGGCAGAGGGCCATAAATAATTCATGGGAATTTAACAGAGAATTTGGGCCACACCAGGGCCTAAACTAAAACTAAAATGGCATTCAGTCATTATGCCCTAGCTTGCTTACATGCCCAGAGCTGGCCACATGCCTGAGTGTGTCTATCTGACAGCATCAATGCGACATAACGTCTTCTGAGAAGGAGTACTGTCATATCACAAGGCCAAGCACTGGACTCACCAGAGAAAGTGTCACTGGTGCTTATTGACTGCAAACAAAAGGCCTATAACAAAAGGCCTATTCAATGCTAATCTATATCAAAGGCTTTTAAGATGAGATTGATCATGCATTGACTGTTTTATTCTGATTAATTTGTTTTTGGTTGAATCTAATTTGAAATACGCATTCACACAGACACACACACCCACACAAGCATACACATAAACAAGCATACACGCACACACCCACAGACACACACACGCAGACACACACACATAAACAAGAACGCACACATGCACGTAAGCGCACACGCACACACACACACGCATAAACAAGTACGGATGCACAAAAAACGCACACGCACACACACACAGATAGACGCGCATGCATGCATTCACACACAGACACACACTGCAATAACCCTCCCACTCATATAGAGTTCAATTGTTTATATTGTTGTTTAAATGGGAATTACAGGAACCGCAGATCAAAGGTGATTCCACTGGCAGCAGACCAAATGTCCCTGGAAATCTGCAAACTCACACACGCTGATACAAACACACACACACACACACACACACATGCACTGATACACACACACTCTCTCTCTCTCTCTGTTTCTCACCGTGGGCCTAACCCAGCGGACCCCCTGGGTCTTGGAGGACCGGGGGCCCAGCTCATTGAAGCCCAGAGAGGAGGTCTGGGGGGGGAAGGATTCGTCCTCAAACAGGGTCCGGCTGTGCAGGCACCGGGCCCTCAGGGACTCAAAGTCCTGGCCCAGGAACTTGATGGCGTTGTTGTTCTGCCCCAGCCCCCCGTCGCGATCCCATTGGCTCCTTAGCTTGGCGGCCATCCCCGTCGCACACACCGCTTCCATCCTCCCCTCTTCTGCCCGGCAACCAGTGGCAAGCGATTACGGCGGCGGCCAATCAGAGAGGAGACAAGGAGGGAGGCTGGCCAATTACGGAGCACGGAAGTGGCACAGGCAGGGCTTCGACCAATCACCTGGCTGCAGAGGCTTGGTTCCAGCCAATCAGAAGGCAGGGCAGGGATTTAACATGTAAATCAGCCCCTGGGGGAAGGAGACAGGACAATGTTAACCAATCAGGTGCACTGGTGCATAAATGTGCATTTCATGTGCACTAAGCCTAAGCCTCAAATCATATGGGCCCTAACAGAAGTCCACCAGAGTGTAAACCTGCACTGAAGCAACGGTGTGAAGTCCAGGGACCAGAAACGTCCTGCTATAGTCTGTGCTTCCATCAAAATCAGTCCTGCTTCAAGAATTGTGTCAATTACCAAATCCAGGTGATTGGAACAAAATAATTTTTACTTTCTGAACCCAGACATTGCACCTCTGCATTCACCACACTCATGCACTCACTCAGCACTGATACACAGACATTATAACAGAAGATTTAGATGAACTTCACTGTCCCCATAGGAGAGAGACAACATATGCATGATCCATGGTACCAGACCTGGGTCAAATACGTTTCTGCACTCGGCTGATCTTGTCTGGTGCAACTGAGCCAACCAAGCGGACCAGAAGGTGGGGTTTTGTACCCTTTGAGAGAATTTCATAGGTTTAAATACAGCACACAAGCTGTGTGTAAATGTGTAGAAATGTATTTGAATCCAAAACAATTACTCACTTTGCCTGCTACAGTGTGTAGGCCCACTCAACAGCAGACAAATCAGAACCAAGAAACATCACACACATGGTTCAGTCAACGATCTCTTTACAACAGCTAGACTACAGTGCCAAGGAAAATACTCATGAGGTACTAGTAGGCCTGTGTATAATGTCTAAATTACTTTGTTATTTTTTTATTATTTTTACGATTGTTGGGCAGAGAGAGTTAGGGGGGGTTTCAATGTCAGCACGTTCACAGAGAAGGGGGAGAGATGTTAGAAGTCCAAAATTATACCTATTATACCTTTAATTCTACATCTGATTGGTACACATTTAACATGTAAATGTATCATAAAATGAAAGAAAGTAAATGATTGGTGATGCTTTATCACATAGCATGCATATTACTGGACGAGCACACAGTAACCTTAAACCTTCAATGTTACACAAACGTGTTTTTAAGCCAGAAATAATTATGTGGTTTCCTAGCGTCATATGTTTTTCCATTGTTGTATTCTTCACTGTTGTTTCCAGTAAGGCACTTGGCAACGCTGCTTAGAAAAGTGCTATTATGCTATAAATAGTGTATTATTATTATGATTATGATTATTGTTTACAGCATAGGCACATACATAGCCTCCACATACATCATTGAAAAATCAATAAAACCTCAGACTCACTCTCATTAATCTTATGGTGAACCAGTCAATAGACGCTGTCTCTGCTATTTAACAAAACAAGCCCTGTATGGTAAATGGTAGGAATTTATATAGCGCCTTTATCCAAAGCACTGTACAATTGATGCTTCTCCTTCACCCGTTCATACACACGCTCACACATCAACCACGGCACCAACCAGCTCGTCAGGAGCATTTGGGGGGATAGGTGTCCTGCTCAGGGACACTTCGACACACCCGGAGCGGGATCGAACCGGCAAACCCTCCGACTGCCAGACGACCGCTCTTATGAACTGAGCCAATGTCGCCCCGATACAGTGACGTGTTCAGCAGGTCGGGGCGTGGGCTGTGTCATGTGAACACTTCATGCCAACGCTCTACGACGCACTTCCTCCTGCGCAAACTACTTCCCCTGCGATGCCAGCTACCAGACACACAGCCACAGGGAATTAGCAGAACACACACGCTGCCTAAATGCCTGCCCCCGGTGCACAGATGCGTAAACAACCATATGATTATCATTCAGTATCATTACACCTAATTACAGGACACCCTCTGTGGTATGATTGCTATATCCCTACCCCCAACACTGAATAAATAAAAAAAACAGGAAAAGAGAAGACGGCCACTCGCAGTGTGGGAGAGTGAAAGTCACATTATCAGACATGTGTCTGAAATCGTAGAATCAGTCATATCGTGGGATCACAGGAGGTAAATTACATAACATTACCTGTACATTACAGGCATATAGCAGAAGCTCTTATCCAGGGTGACATACACAGCTTTTGCATTAATGGACAGTAACACAGCTGGATACTTGCCTGGGAATCAAACCTGCAACCTTTAGGCTACAGGCTCACTCCCCTAACCTTTAACCATTTAAGGTATAAGATCAAACTCTGAGAAATAACGGTACAAATAGTGCCTAAAAGGGAACAAATGTCGCTGGGGCAGTATAGGTGCAAATGTACCCCTCGCGAGCAATATATAATTAATTTGTATGTTTGTTTGTTTGTTTTTTGCTTGGAAAACGTACTCATTTGTACCCAGAGAGAACATTGCGGTACTTTAAGGGGTACATTGAGGAAATTTGATCCTTGAAGAACAAAAATGCACCTTCGCTTTATTTCTGAGAGTGCACAAACATGTGATTACAAAGTTCTTAACTGAACATTCTAATGCTGATGAAACAATCACCGCTGGTGACTGACAGCAACAGAGTTCTAGAACACAGACTTGCGAAAAAACTAAAACAGAAAAGCATTCCAAACACCTACTCTTCATAAAACTACGCTGCCACCAACAATACCTTCCATCTCTAGCTCTGCTTCCTACACGCTTTCTTTTTCCTTTGTTACATGCAACTCTCTTTCTGTCTCTCCTTCTCTCCACAACTCCCCCCCTTAACACTCTCAGAAACAAAGCGACAGCTGGGGTACATTTTTCTCATTCAAAGATCAAATTCCCCAAATGTACCATGAAAGTACGGTAATATTCTCTTTTGAGTACACTACAAATTAGTATGTTTCCCAAGCAAAAGGTATAAATAAATTATATATTGCTGGCAGGCGGTTACATTTTATGTACCTATGGGGTACTTCCTCGGGGACATGCATTAGGAACTTTTTAGGAAGTGTTCAGCATTCTTCACCTTCTCCCTGTCTTTCTGTCCCCCGGGCCTCCCTCTCCACCCATCGAATTCCTCTTTGACTTCGAGTGACTTCTCTCCAATGGCATTCGTCCTCATTAATCCTATCTCCTCCCCAGTCCGCGCTGCCAGTCTGACACAAGCTCGCATGCCCTGTGAGAATTGCAGAGGGACTACTCACAGGGCTCGAGGCTTCAAACCCAGTTCGGCTCGCTGCAGTGTGAATGCGCACAACAGTCTGAGCAAAGCTCTTCCAGGAAACCACAAACGCTATTAATTTAGCCGAGCCGCAGAACTGCAGCTAAGGACCTGAGGACGCGCACAGGCGATATAACAGGTTCCTGGGGGGGGGTTGTGTCTGAGGTGCAGTCAGAGCAGAATGTACACGCAGGGCGTGGAGCAGAGATCGGTGCTGGAGCAGAGCCAGAAGCACACACAAAGTGAAATCAAAACGCTTCTCACATCTTAAAGCAAGAGCCGCTCACACGTTTATGATTTCATCTGAGTTTCACCCGTGCTGTTTGGATTTTATTTCCTGCTGCACAGACGGTCTCTGGCTTTCCCCCTTCTGTTATAATGTGCATTCCCTTCAAACTTTTCTCCTTTCTTTCTCTCTCTCCCTCTCTCTCTTTGCCTCTCTCCCTGCCAGAGGGGGTTGTTTGTGGTTGTTTTTTTTTGTTGTTTCTTGTTTTTTTGATGCGCAATACTTTCTGTTTTTGAATATTGTCCCAATAAAGGGGTTTCTAAAATCTCTCTCCCCCCCCCTTTCTTTGCCTCTCTCTCTGTCCCTCTCTCTCTCTCTCTTTCTCTCTCTCAGAACAACTTGCTTCCTGTTTCTCCCCGAAGTGGAAGGCAGGGGCGATATCCGTCTGTTCAGACAGGCCAGGCCGTCTGTTCTGATAGGCCGGCTGTGAGCTGAGAGGCACTGCAGCTGTGCAGCCCAACTGGAGCCACACCCATCCGAAACGCACGCTAGGCCTCGCTCACTGCAGAGAAACGTAGGCCCTGCTTCTCCCTGCTGCAGTGAGACATCGGCCCTGCTCTGAGGCTCCCAACATACCCTCCTTCCCTCACTGAAGCTCGGAAGGCAGCAGCTTTTGTGTGTGTGTGTGTGTGCGGGTGAAGGCAACTAGAAAACTTAATAGCGACAGATTAGCAAACTAGCTAGCTCAGTAACATAGATACAGATAGATTTGATATAAAAAAACATTAAAGAAAAAATGCCTGTGAAGAACTATGTATGGGTCTGTGGGTGGCTGAGCTGGACTTGCCTCACAGGCTTCACCTGAGGGAAGGAGAGTAGGCTTCTGAAGCCTGGATCAGGAAGCTGGACTACTGAGCTAGCTGGATAATTTGATTTGCACTTGGATAAGAGCGTCTGCTAAATGCCTGTAAAGTAACGTAATGCAATGATAACTGCACCAAGTGAAACCGGGAACCCTCCCAATTCTAGAACATGGACTGACATAAAAAGAACTGTTCTGTGTTTTACTCACTGCAGTTATCTTGCTGACTCAGCAATACTGTGTACAGGGCATTTGAGCCTCATGTAGAGAGACTTAAGTTAAACTGATCAAATATTTAATATGGCATGCCCACCGCTGTATTTTGTTGCTTTTGGACAGAACTGATAAAAACCTGAGACGATATCCATTCAGAACTGGAGTAAGACCTGAGAGAGAGATTAAATGTTAAACGGTTGGCATTCATATAGCACATTGATCCAAAGCGCTGTACAGTTGATGCTTCTCATTCACCCATTCACACACCAATGGTGACTGGCTGCCATGCAAGGCACCGACCAGCTCGCCAGGAGCATTTGTCTTGCTCAGGGACACTGGGAAGGGGGATCGAACTGGCAACCTTCTGACTGCCAGAAGACTGCTCTTACCTCCTGAGCTAATGTCACCCAAACAGGGTAATGGTGAAAATTAGCAAACAGCCATACAATCAGTGTGTGTTTGTGGACTGGAGTGTTGATGTTTTTGAACTGTCTAAAATAGTTCAAACTCAGGCCAGAACTCATGCAACTTCAAAAAAGGTTCAGAATACATGCATGTATGCTTTGTTCCTATTCAAAGTACTTTATATCTGCGACCATGCACCACGACCACTGACGCACCCTCCTTATCAAGCAGTCACAGGAAGCACATTAAGTGTGTAACAGAATGTCTAACCGAAAGTTTGACAGTGGGGAGACAAACTACATCCTGCGTGAGCGCAAAATAAAACCGTCTACTGGGCTGTGCGTCCTCTCTCCGGTCGAGATTTTCTGGGTCCCAAGCCAGGCGATGATTGTAAAAAACTGAAATGAATATTTGATAGCCTGCGTTTCTCACGTGTTGCCGTGGGGGCCCTTTCTCCCAGCGCACTGCAGGTGGGGTGACAGATGTAAAGCGGCAGGGCGGAACACACGGCACAAAGCACCTTTTACACGCCACAGAAACAAACCCCACCGCTGGGCTAATCTACTGCAGACGCAGTGACATCACAGAATCAACAAACACAAGGATACAAAATGGCTGACACTGGATGCCATGTAGCCATGACAACAAATAAGTAAATCTCAACAGGTATGTTATTCACATGTAGACTAAAAACTTATTTCTATTCATATTTTGCTTAATAAGACAAACATAGTGCCAATGAGGTCAGACATTTTGACTCATTAGAAGATTTGCAGGGTAAGGGTAAGATAATTTATTATCTCCAGGCTCAGGACAATAGTATTACCACTAGCATACACAAAACAGCACACATATTTTGGATGCATACTGACACAACTTGCATATATTTAGGATGCACACATACTGAAGTACACATATTAAATCAGTTCAAACTAAATATTTGGTCTTATTCACAATGTGTGCTCCTGTTACTGTCCATGGTGACCTAACTGCTATTGCACTTAATTTTACTCCTTTTATATTTCTACTGTATTGTGCATGTTTGATGTGTCTACTCAGGGCGACATTGTCTCAGGCGGTAAGAGCAGTCTCCTGGCAGTCGGAGGGTTGCCGGTTCGATTCCCACCCTAGGCATGTCCCTGAGCAAGACACATAACCCCCCAATGGGTGAATGAGAAGCATCAATTGTACAGCGCTTTGGATAAAGGCGCTATATAAATGCCAACCATTTACCAAATGCAACAAAACGTCAAGAGTTGATCCGAGGGGTGGTCATCAATTGTACATTACATTACTGGCATTTTGCAGATGCTCTTATCCAGAGTGACATACAGTTGATTAGACTAAGCAGGAGACAATCCCCCCCCAGGGGCCTTGCTCAAGGGCCCAACGGCTGTGCGGATCTTATTATGGCTACACCGGGAATCGAACCGCCGACCTTGCGGGTCCCAGTCACGTACCTTAACCACTACGCTACAGGCCGCCAATTGTACATCAACAGACACCATTTGCATATGGAGTCTCTCAACATGAAGGCCCAATAAGTGTCAGTGCCAGTAAAGCAAACAGAAATTGTGACCATTTACCATTTACACTGTAACCTGGCTGTTGACCAGGTCATAGCAAAGGGATGCTGAATCTCAATGGGACCTGGTAAAATGAAAGTAAATGAAACCTCACACATGGAGCTGCAGTACTGCGTTCTCTAAAGCATGATGAGATCATCTGATAACGCCCCTGAAGGTGTGCCATATGCAGGAGCTGAAACCATCGAAGTCCAGCCCCAAACTAAAACCAAAACCAAATCTAAATAAACACTGGGCACATGATGCTGATGACACAGTAAACATCCTGAGTCCATGCACACACAATGCTAATTACTTCAAGCGGTGTGGCTACGTTTAGCCAAAGACACTGAAATGCCCATAGGGGGAAAACAATCAACAAGTGTGACACCACTTCAAGATAGAGCCATCAGTAAGAGGACGAAGAGGACACCCGCTGTATAATGTGCCATAAATGCAAGCGTTAAAAACACACAGGAGTATGACAGGTGTCAAGTCAAACCCCAAACACATGGGAATCCTCAGTGGGCGTGCCAGACACAATGACACTGAGCTAATGAAACAAGATTATCTGCTCATTTGAGACGCAATTACTCTACCTCCAATTTAGGTAAAGCTTCTTAACCAAATGAACCCAGATAGGCACTCCCTATGGGCAAGACATATATTTATACCTCATGATCATGTTGGCATAATCCAGGGGTAAGGCTAATGTTATGCAGAAAAACACATTTATTATTTATTAATTTGATTTATGGCACTGGGTCAGAATATATTGGGTTTGTAATTGAGGGAGGCTAGCCTATTCATCAACACTGTTCAGACAAAATGTTAAAATTGTGCATAACAAAATTCACAATTTAGAAAAAATATCAAGAAAGGTTGCTATACTGTGTGTGTGTGTGTGTGTGTGTGTGTGTGTGTGTGTGTGTGTGTGTGTGTGTGTGTGTGTGTGTGCATGTGTGTGTGTGTGTGTCTGTGTGTGTGTGCGTGCGTGTGTGTGTGTACTTGGCAAAAGCAGTTCTCACTGCTATGGTTTTACACAGAGTGAATGCCACTGCAACATAGTGTCCTGTAGAGATTTAAATGTGTTTTTTGAGAGACACTAATTGCCACTGAAATGTGTACAACAGTACTCTGTTCCATGCACAGCAAGCCTTTTGGGGCAGCCTGTAGTCTAGGTACCGGCTAAGGTACACGACTAGGACCTGGAAGGTTTGTGGTTCAAGCCCCCGGTGTAGCCACGATAAGATCCCCACAGCTGTTGGGTCCCTGACAAAGGAACTTAACCCCACATTGCTCCAGGAGGGATTGGCCCCTGCTTAGTCTAGACAACTGTAAGTCACTTTGAATAAAAGCATCACTAAATAACAAATTACCGATTTATTAAAGTATCATTTATATGGTCACCCGTCTCTTATCTAACTACCGTATTCCTCCTCAGGGACGCAGCGCGGCTGGAGTCTACCCCAGCATGATTTGGGATGAGAGACAGGAACACAAGGACGCCAATCCGTCACAGGACAAATATAATACACCATTCATTCACGTAATTTAAGCCCTCCAATTAGCCTAACATGCATGTCTTTGGACGGTGGGGGGGGGAAACCAGAGTACCCAACACTGAGAGAACATGCTAACTCCACGCAAGACAGGCCCCTGCGGAAAACCTTCGGGTGGTCTATATGCATTTAAACCGGTAGGCAAAATGGTAGATTGGGAGGGTGAAAATGTCGGCTAATTTCGGAGTTATGGAAAGCACAATGACAGTTCACATATTTCGTCACGAAAATACAGCTGTCACTTATAATTTCTGAATTGCGAATCTCAGAAAGTGGTAGGCTACGGCAGTGATACCCAGTGGGGCATTTGATCTAGGCAGCCAACCTAGTCAAGAATGTAGTCTACTACAGTGAAAGATTATCCTATGTTATGTCCGTGTTGTTTAGATAAATTCTCATTTGATTCTCCTTCGACAGCTTAATAATCAGTGTAGTTCATATAATAGCCTAAGAAAACACATATAATAGGCGTCCGTCCATGTAGCCTACGTTGTTATGGCCATAATAGCAGGCTACAGATAATTATGTGTTAGGCTATACCCCTTCCATGTTCGGAAGTCATTCACGATTTGTTTCTCACAAGCCTGTTTGCATCTTCGCTCAGTAATGAAGCAACCACAGAGCCGTTTAACAATGGCCTCGCGTGCGCGTTCTGTAATGCTCGTTTCAGGTTTCACCGAGCAACTTCCAATACCGCACACACGCTCGATTCAGCGCTCTCGGGGGGTCCATTCGCTTGATCTCAGACGCTGTTGATGTTCTCGTCACACATCTTGGTGACAAGCTGTGCGTGAGAGTGCAAGATAAGGCTGCTCCCTGAAGACAAATGTGTTGCAAATAATCTGAGGAATGGTCTGAATTTGTGCTTTGTACTCTGAACGTGGAAAAACAATTGTACATCTGTATCCCTCGCGTTGAACACATATAGCAGATTTACAAATGTGCAATACGTTTGGAGTACAGCAGCGCAATATGGTATTTTGCACAACTGACAATTGGTTTACTACCTCACAAATCTGCAGGTACAAGTAGCCTTTACAAATCTCATTTTGCAGGTCACAACACGAGGAGATTAGTGCTCTCAATCTCTGAAACAGGTTCTAACAGGACGATATATTTCGATATTTGTATTTCTGGGTGGCACGGATGGCACCAAAAGCGTGCATGAAAACGATGCTGATCATAATACGAAGCCTACTACGGAAGCACAATGAGGAAAGTAACATGCCCGTCATTACAAGTTTGCAAAACTGTATCCGTTACTGGGTTATAAAAAATATAACCAGCAATACAAACAAGTTCAAACAGTAACACTTTAAAATCACTACAATACACACAGGCTAGTAACACTAATAATAACTTATAATAAGCCATGCTAATTCTCATATATTCCACAATAAACGTTCATAATTCGTAATTTAACCATGATTATGTTATTTAAGGAAGTTAGCTCGCTACCTTTGCCGTGGTTCCGTGTGTAAGGGCCAGTGATATTATTGAGGTTAGGGGTGGTGAAAACCTTTCCGCAAGCTGCCTCTTTTTCATACTGTAGACTTATTTTAAAGAACCGCCCCGTGCCCTTCCCACGAAGTGCCTCGGACGTCTGAGGGAGGTGAGTCTGCGCAGTATGCGAGCCCCTTTCCCCCTGTAAATCATTAACATGACAGGGCTAAGAATCTTTTTACTACCAATTGCTCATTTTGACAGATTTGTCCAAGGAATCGACAGCAGTATGTATTACCTTAAGATATACGTTTTGGGCGTACATATACCATAAACACAACACATTCACGGATGCTACTCACAAGCCCAATTACTCCGTGAATTGCCAGTTGCCTCTGTGAAATTTGGCTTGGTATGTGCAGAATTAAGTAGACAATTAGGTTATTAATACAATATGTGTATTAGGATTGTTTAAATAAATATTATAGCTATTTTCCGTCTCCTTTTGTTCCGGTCTGCTGGTGTGGATTTGAAAATTTCCCTCTTAATTTGGAGCTAAAACTATTTATTCGGAAATGCTTCCATCTGCTGGCTATATAGCGTAATTGTAAACAAGCGAATGGCTGTCATGCCACAATGGCCTACAGGCCAAATTTAACACCCCAATAACGCAGTAGCCTCTTGCCCACCCTATCCTGTTTTTTTTATTATTCCGGTCGTACTCTGTATGAATTGCCTTTGATTCTAGTGTTAATGTCATCAGTATTTCCAATTTATTTATTACAAGTTAGCCTATGGGTTTTTGGAAGCAAGTTTTCTTTAAGAGGAATAGCCGGCACAACCACTGGGTTTCTGAATTACATTTCGGTTCAGTTGAACCCCGTTAGTTCTATACAATGTATAATTTACATACATTCTAATGAATTGGATAAGTACTTAATTTGTATTCAACGCAGCTATTTCTTATTAATAACTATTATTTGTGGGACAATGGGCTTTCAACAATGAATCTAACAACTAACGTCTTAACTAAGACAGCTTCCCAGAATTTGTTGAAGGGGGGAGGTGTTTACCAAATACTTCCTTTCCATTAGTAAAAAACCATGGACAAACCGTGTAAAGCAGTGTAATTTAGGTGTCAGATAAAATTATGTTGAAACCTCAGTTACTCAAAACCAGTGTTTATTGTGCGGTACTTTAGCCACAGCACTAAAACAGTAAAAGAGTGTGAGCCAGCTGGTGATAAACACCCTCTCTAAAGGCCATCCCTTTAAGCAGAGTGCTGACAGAAGATTGGTGATAAGAGCATAGGCTGGCTACCTATATGCAATCTACCACTTTATGATGGAGCAAGAAGCACCTTTTATTATGTATTAACACTCAATTCGTTTGGGACTTCCAGCTAATGATAAGAATAGGGGCCCAACAAAAAGATAACTGTCAGTCACTATATTAACACAAAATGACGTATTATATATGAACTTTATGTTGTATTATACTTAGTTTATATATTATATATTAACTTTATTAACTATGCATATATTTTGTAAGCAGTATTGCCACATTATATATTCTGGCACTGCCCATACATCATCATTATTATATTTGATTACAAAAATAATCAAGGGTTATTGGTAGGATTTGGTTAAGGTCAGTCTTTAATACAGTTTTTTAATACATTGTACCAAGGATAATTATTTGTGAAATTTGGCCATGCTCACTGTGGTTAACAGGTATCATCTGCAAAAGCAAATGAGTATAATAGTATATTTGACCCTTTAATGTGTAAGATCACAAGTATGTGATTATAAATGGCAATGTTCTGCACTTAACATCCTGACACTGATGTAGCAATCGCTATGGTGATTGAAAGCTAGAACACTGACTTGGAATTTTCAAGAGGTTAAACCCCATGCAACGATGATTTGTCTCCTGCAGGTTCCTTGTTGGTCCTCTAGGGGGCAGAGTTGAGCTCCAGTGTGACTGTCACCTGACATTTTCCTGCTCTGTGACCTAAATAACTGCACTCACCTCAGTGAGCCTTACAGAGGGTTCCCCCTTCGAGATTCACACTAATGCCAGCACTTTCTCCTGGTTTTTCATCATATTGTCAAAAAATAAAATACAAAAAACATATTCCAAGCCAATATTGTGAGCTTAAAGTAGTTTTGGAAAACTCAACCAGCAACCCCAAACTGGTTGATGATTTGGAGATTTTACACTGACATGATGACATTATTGTGTGGCTTTTTTTGGTAACCCACCTAGTTGTATGCAAATCTGGTGATCCTGTTTATTTGTTTGCAGTCAGAGGAGTGTGTAGCCTGCCATTGAGTGCCGGCTGTGACCTCTAGCTGGTTTGTCCAGATGGTAGAGGCTCCACAGGGTTCCATGGCAGATTGAAGAGGTTTATCCCTTTACAGACGTACAGCAAGGTGTCAGCAAGGTGTCAGTTAGTAGTCTACTACAGAGGCCCTCACACAGATTCCACTGTACACACTTTTTTTTGCCCACAGTCAGTGTTTTAGAACTCTGTTGCTTTCATTGTTACGTAAGCATTAGAATGCTCACTTAAGAATGTTAGTGTACTCTCAGAAATAAAGTGACAGTGGGGGTGACATTTTTGTCCAAGGATCACATTTCCTAAATGTACCCCCAAAGTACAGTAATGTTTTCTTTGGGTACAAATGAGCATGTTTTCCAAGCAAAAAAAAGGTACACGTTAATTATATATTGCTGGCTAAGGGTATGTGCAATTTTATGTACCTATAAGGTTCCACAACAGTGACAAGAATTTGTGCCTTTTTTTCTGAGCGTGTACCCCAGAGCTTTAGGGACAAAGGCAAGGACAATTATTGTGGCTTTAAGAAATCACATAAAATACAATTAAAAGATGCATTGTGAGGGTTGACAATGGCTTGTTATGATTGTGTTGATCCATCAGCAAAGCCTATTTGGGAACATTTAATGTGCCAATGTATTTGTGGAAATGAAAACAGATGAATTTACAGAGGTTTGAGATGTGACTTTTTGTAGGAGGAAGAGAAGGGGGAAAACAATGCTCAGTCAGCTGATGCTGAAATGGTGCCAGACCAGTGAGATTGATCGTTTGTTGTGCCTGGATAATTACACTCTATGTCGTTATGTCTGTCTTGCAGCTGCACCATTAACATCAGTGAGCCCACAATTTGCCTCAGGCTTAAAATCAGGGCTTTGCAAAAGGGAGGTTATTTCGTTTATAAACACATCCTCAAGGTACGAATTATCATTAGCCGGATATGTAAATGTTATTAGCTTGTAAAGCAGAAGTCACTGAAACAATATTGGGAGACTGACCTTTCTTCCGAGGTCTGCTACGTCATTTATTGACATTGCACTAAAACAGTCCATAACCTAATCCCAGTAATGGTAATCTCCTCTTGAATGACAATGAGGGATAAGGCTCCTTAAGTAAGAAGGATTTTCTTATGTCTGACTCACGTGCCATTATAGTTTTTAGGGTGATAATGGTGAGAGCAGAAGGTTGCTACTCTGAAAACATATTGGGGCAAGTCCCTGGCATGGCAATGATATGATCTGCACAGCTGTTGGGCCCTTGAGTAAGGCCCTTAACCCCTGATACAGGGGGATTGCTGCTTAGTCTAATCAACTGTAAATCGCTTTGGATTGGGCAAGAGACAAGAATACACCCTGGACAGGTCTCCAATCTATCGCAGGGCCCATTCACTCATATTGTGGCTGTCATAAATTTTCATTCTTTCACATTGGTAAAATATATTCTGTACAATAACTGGGTGCCGTTGAACAGTTTTCGAGGTAACGGAGTGCCTTTTTCTCACTTTGAGAACCTGCGCCTCAAAAGATCTCTGCACCAACACGTGGTACTGAGTGGATTTTTAAAATGTATTTGACTGTCCATCAAATAATTAATTTTTTTTCACCAAATTAACAAGCCAAATTTTCAATCTATATTCCGCCCACAAGAATCGCTTCATCTCCTTTCCCTTTCAGGAAATTCCCTTGAATCCCTCCATCCCATTCCTTCATTGCGAGGCATTTTTAAAATTCACTTCATTGCCTTTTTTACAGCATACACATAACTTTACTTTTTAAGGTTGTTGCACGTGATGAATGGGGTTTATCATTCAATTCCAATTCATGTCTCAATTACACTTCCAAAGATTGAAATGTTTTCCGTGTCCATTTCATTTAATCCTCCTATTATGTTAAGATTTCATGACCGCTTTTATGTTTGGGGTCGAATTGAGCCCAACAGTTTAAATAAACACACAATTATAGAAATAGAAATATTTTGACACTTCGGTTGTCACCTTCTTATTGTTTCCAAAATTACTAGCCTTTTATCCATAAGTATTAAAATATGTGAGAAACATCAGATTTGAGAGCCTAAGGTACAGTAAGTGAAAGTTTGGCGCCTGTATGGTGCTGTAAGTGCCACCAGAATCATCCGCAAAGAAATCTGAGATAAAAAATAAAAATGGTTGTATATTTTATTACATTTTATACAGTTACAGAGGGTCAAAATAACTCCACACAACACATTTGTATGCAACATTGGTACAGGACTTATAGCAGTATAGCAGTGTGTTTATTGCATGTTTTCCATTTGATCCCACCAATTAAGAAAATTAGAAAAATCAAACAGTATCAATATTAATTACCCTCTGTAACAAGGTTAACTGATTTTCAAGAGATGTTAAACACTAAATGTTCAACATTGTATACAATTTATACGCATACAATTCTTCTGCCCAGATTCTGCTGGCGCCCAAAGATCGCCTCCCCCAGCTTTAATTCTGAGAGTGTAAATGTATGGTAAAGAGAGCCACCGGGGCCCCCTAGTGGTTGGGAGCGGTTTCGTTTTAAACGGGTGAAACATAGGTAGGTAGTTAGGCAGCCCCTGGCTGGAGAGAGGATGCTGAACAGAGAGCTGTGGTTGGAGTGTATGGTGTAACCATTCTCTGAAGAAAGGGAGGGGCAATATAATTCACAGCTTGGCAAGAACATGTGATTGATTTGAATTTGAATGTGAATTCTCAGAAATAAAGGCATGGAAAGTACCTAGAAAATGTACAAATGCTTTTTGCCGGGGTGGCACCCTATAGGTGCATACAATTGTTTCCCTAGTCAGAAATACACAACTAGTTAGTACCTTTCTTGCTTTGTACCCAAAGAGAACATTGCTATACTTAACTACTTTACATTACAATACTTCGGGGAATTTGATCCTTGAAGAACACAAATGTACCCCCGCTGTCACGTTATTTCTGAGAGTGTCAGCAGCCACTAGAAGTCAGTGAAGGTGGTTGAAAAGCGGGGTGCAATACGTGAATACAGGCTGGGTGAAGACCAGGTGGGCGACAGCATTCTGGACCAGTTGCAGTGTTATGATGGCACAGGCTGGTAAATCAATCAGCAAGGGCTTACAGCAGCCCAGGCGAGAGATTACCAGGGCTTGAACAAAATTTCTTCATCCTACGTTCAGGTTTACCTTCAAAATAAATGTGGGCTCAACAGAATAATTTCAAAAATTGATAGGGCTTTCTGTTTGGCTCATAATGAATAACTGATAAAATGAATTAGCAATGCCTTTAGGCAATCTAGGACTACTTACAAAGACCAAGATTTGAATCACCTGTTCAAAACTCTGTTCACCCTGGGCCCCGGCACCATTGAGTTGATTCTCTGTCTCCTAAGATATGCACTTAACAATACCATTAGATGAGTGTGTGTGTGTGTGTGTGTGTGTGTGTGTGTGTGTGTGTGTGTGTGTGTGTGTGTGGACTTAGACTGGTACACTGACACACTGCCTCACTGAGATTAGATACCATCCCTACAGGATAAGATTTAGAGCCCCCCTATAAGACTGAAATATCGTCTAAGGCAGAGGAGTAGCAAGGTCAATATCGGCTAGGTTTTTCATGCATCGCTAAAAGCAAGACTATTCAAAGCCTCTAAAGCTTTAAACGACAGAGAATTTGATATTTGTCATAAGAAACATCTCTGTCTACTGTAATAATAATAATAATAATAATAACAACATAAAATAATAATCATGCTTTTCAGCATAATTTCACAAAAATATGCCAATTCGGCCTATGCCATATGCCATATGCCATGCCCCCCCCCTCTCCCTCTCCCCCCCCCTCTCTCTCTCTCTCTCTCTCTCTCTCACACACACTCACTCTCTCAAGACGGAGGAGTAGCATACGTCTTTAACAAGAGGCGTAGCTCTTCGGCTCGATCAGTGTGCTGTTGTGGGTGTAGAAATTTCCGCTTCCTGCTTCAATAAACATTTCAGATCTCAGACTAAAGTTGAAAAACAGCTTGTTTGGGGATTCTAGAAGAGCGGAGATTCACGGTACCGTGTCAGTAATTACACGGCCAGTCAAGGTAGGAACGAAATTGGCCAGACAGCTAGTTAGTCCCTGCAAGGATTGGATTAGCAAACACTTAGCTAGCTCTTCTGCTAGCAAAAGAGCTACACAAAACGTATTTTCATGATAGCTGCCAATATCTATCAGCAGCGCCAAGAGCTAGCTATCCAAGAACTAGGAAGAGTTATCGGTTACGGTTTAAAATCCCGTATCTACCTCCAGTATGTCGGAGCGAGGAGGGCTCCCGCGGGCTGGAGGCGCTCCATCTCCGCACATGCAGCCCTCCAAACCGGTGCCGATCACGTCGAGCCGCCCGGTACAGATGAACCTGTTTGCTACGTGGGAAGTGGATCGCTCCTCGCCAAGCTGTGTACCCAGGTAAGAACAACCGAACAAAAGAACACCGCCACATGATTTACCGCAGTATGCTGGTTCTTGATGGTCAGTTTGTCTAACGTTACCTAGCTCCACAAATTGGCTAAGAGCTAAGCCAGCTAAGTAGTACTTGCAAGTCGTCTTAATTTTATGCTCCAGCCAGTCTGTCTGGTGTCTGGGACTCTGGGCACATGTCATGCTTTCTCCTAAATTCAGTAACGTGTATGCATAAAATCCAATTCAAGTTATGCTTAACAAACGTATATTCCTGGCTAACTAACATGTTTCTACATTGCAATTTCAATTATGTGACGCCTACTGGCTTTGCTAATTGTACTCCGTATTATATTGAGCTGCCCTGCACGCGTTCAGCGCAGCACCTTGAACAAGGACAAACTATATTATTGAAATGTTACCATGTGATCAATTATCCAGCCTAGTTGCGTGATGTTACTCGCAATATAAGTTGACAGTTGCACACACAGGGCGTACACTGCTTATAACTAGCTAATTAGATATTTACAGTGCGAGGGCAAAGCTATTTACATGTAGTTGCGGATGTTTATTCATGCATGTCCTGCTTTGAAACAAATTATGTTTATATCTTGTATTTTCATTTTTTGGGTTACTAATGGCAATGTAGTGATGTCACACTAATGCAATACAGTATTTCACTCGTCCATTTAGTATAAGGAGTAAGGAGGGCGGAGTATCGGGATAGGCTTGGGTAGATGCTGCTCACTGAATGCCATTACAGTTGTTTTCGAGTTGCACGTGGTAATTATGTCACTTCTCGTTCAACTGACGGGACTCCAAGCAAGCATAATCAGCACACGCATATTTATAGAATGAAGTTCTCCTTCGCTGGAAGACCGCGTTGAAGAATTGCTTTGATATGGAGTCATCATATTGCTGTCACTGATGGTTTAGCAGTAAACACTTAACAGTACTTAACAATAGGCCTACTGTAGTTGTTTTTTTGTTGTTGTTTTTTTTAGCACCTAGTAGGTTATTACCCTGGTGTAAAATCCAGCAATGACCTGCTTGAAATTTCAATGCATAGCTTGAGCTGGTCAAACCGGGTTGAGTATTGAGCTGGTTGAACTGGTCAACCAGTTGTTGCTGTTTGTTGAGCTGTTTCACAACCTAGCATGAGCTCTTTTTTTCAGCAGGGTATGCTACTCAGCATTTGCTTGCTTCCAATCGCATAGGAGACAGGGGGGCATAATTATGGCATTAAATTCACTACCAAAGCCCCACACACCACACATTGAACCAGGGCATTGAGGAACACCGATAGATAGCCTTGCTGATTTAGGATGGAAAGTTTTCTCTCTGACATAAATGGGCTGCCAATGTTTCTAAATAATTTTGAGGAGTGTGCATGGACTGGTGGGCTGACCAGGAGCAGGCCACTGGGAGAGAGTTTTGACCAGGGCTGCACAACTCTGGTCCTTGAGAGCCGGTCTGCCTACTGGTTTTTGTTCCAACAAATTGTCTTGTTTTTAATTTGCTGACAGCTCTATAAATTAACCCTGGTTCAAGCCTGTACTTGAGCACTGTAAAATCATAAGGATACACTTATAGTCTGCCGCTATAGCCGGTACTCAAGTGCAGTTCTGTGGTGAGGTGCTCATTAGGAAGAAGGGGGTCTGGCTGAGCAAAGGGCACTTGGGAGAATGAAAATGTGTAATGGCGGGGAACAGCAGCACTAGGGCTTTGTAGATAGATTTGGAAGAGTGCCACTCCGATGCCAGTGGTGGGAGGGCAGGGAGAACAAGGGGTCGCTGGGAATCCTGGCATCCCCACGGCTCCCCTTTTCATGTTTGGACCCCTGCTGTGGAGCAGGGAGGTCAGAGGCAAGGCCCAGGCTTTTAAATATTTAAAGGGGCTTAGGATGATGGACTGGGACAGAAACAGAAACGATGGATTTAATGACGGGCACACAACATTGGCTTGGGCGGTAAGAGAGGTCGTCTGGCAGTTGGAGGGTTTGCCGGTTCGATGCCGGTTCGATACCACCCTGTGTGTGTCGAAGTGATCCCTGAGCAAGACACCAAACCCCCAGATGCTCCTCATGAGCTGGTTGGTCTGTAATGAGAACCGTCATTACAGACCGTCCCCAGTCCGTGAGCTTGAGTTCCACAAGGAGAGAGGAGCGGGAAGCACCCGAGACCAGCTGGGAAATGGGCCGCCTGGAGGCGTTCGGAGAGATGGGCCTGGAACTGCGTTCAGCGTCGGGGGAGAATAACCCGTGCTCTTAAAGCAGAACCAGGCCATATGTCAACGGAAGCACGTTTCAGGAGGCAAGGAAACGCGGGGGCCAGATTGAAAGCACACCGTCGGCTGTGGTTGAAGAGGGCTGGTGTGGACCTGGGTCAAATACATCATTGTTTTTCTATTCAAATGCTTTTCTGTGCTTGATTGATCTTGCCTGGTGCAATTTAGCCAACCTAGATGACCAGAAGGCAAGGTTTGCACTTTTTGAGGGCATTTCATAGGTTCCAATACGCCAGACAAGCTCAGTAAAGCATAGAAGAGTATTTGAATCCCAAAGGATTCTGTTTCTGAGCCCGGTCTGGTCAGGTGTGCCTTTTGGTTGCATGTCTCAGAAGTGTGTTGATTAGACTGAACATAAAGCCCAAATTAAGTAAGAACAGATCCGCGACTCAGAGATAGGACTATGTATGGAGAATGCTGGGCCAGTTTGCCTTTTGTGTAACATTCTTTAGATTGCTTTGAGGGAAAACAGAAACCAAATAGGCCGCTGGTAGTTTATAAAATCGGCTTTTGCGAACGCAGGAGCAGCCACTGGTGAAGCATACTTCACGGACAGGTATCTAAACAATGAGCCCTATTTGGCTGCTGCCGGCGGTTTGGGAATGCACCTCCGTCATCTGAGGAGATCCAGTCATCGGCAGCCCCTGTGAACCTTCGCTCTGGGACTTTGGAGGAGTTTCCATTGTTCAAAGGCTTTGCATAGTTCCCTGAATTTCCCCCGACAGAATGGTTTCTAGTCTCTCGTGGCCTCCGGCGGAGATTTGGCTGAGGTGGTGTTAGGCAAGGGCGAGCAGAACTGATACTGTTACTGCACTGATACTGCACTGTAACACTGTCACACTGATACTGCACTGTAACTCTGATACTGTTACTGCACTGTAACACCCATATTGTTAACTGCACTGATACTGTTACTGCACTATAATACTGATACTGTTATACTGATACTCTTACACTGCATTCTTAACACTGTTACACAGCTGTAACACTAATGAACCGAAAAACTGATTGATTGAGCACAGAAAAGTATTAGGTCCAGGTCTGGCTGCAATATTGCTTTGACACCTGAACACGATGTACAGCATTACCATCACTTAATTACCATTCTATTTGCTTGGCCTTGTTCAGGGTGCACAGCTGGCTATATAATCAAGCAGTTTAGGCACTGTACCTGGGATTTGAACCTGCAAGGCTCTGACTCCATGCCTCGTAACTTGAGTACTGCATCACACCGGACAGTGCTCTGCAGTGCCAGAGAGCCAGCTTGCTGTTGTGTTTGCATTAGCTTTATCTGTGTGCATTCATGGGCGGTCAATCGGGCTAGTGCTGATTCTCCTGTGTGATTGCAGCAGGGGCGGTGATGTGTGTGTTGGGTACTGGGCTGGCTTGATGCAGCTGTCGTGTTTTAAAGGCACCTCAAGCATATTTTATGTGTCTCTGAGCTTTTCATTCATGTTCCATACTAAAGCCTGCCTTCTGGGTTGAGTGTAGCAGTGTGGTGATGTGTGTGTTGGGTGCCGTCGTGTTAAGGCTTGGTTGCTGGGTTGAGTGTAGCAGTGCGGTTATGTGTGTGTTGGGTGCTGGTTGCTGGGTTGAGTGTAGCAGTGCGGTGATGTGTGGTGGAATGACCTCCCGGAGGATGTCAGAACGGCAGAGTCTCTGACCTCGTTCAAGCGCAGACTAAAGACCCATCTCTTCAGGCTACACCTTTCCCTCCCCAACTCGCCACCATGATTAGCCTTAGACTGTAATGGCACTTATGTATAGATTGTATAGATATTGTTACTTGTATAGGTATTATTGTTTTTATTGGCTGTTGTATTGTTGTATTCTAGCTGCCAACTGTGGTATGCTAGTTTGAAAGTTGATTGTACTCTTCAAGGGTTCTGATTTTCTGTATGTTTACACTCTGTACGTCGCTCTGGATAAGAGCATCTGCTCAATGCCATGTAATGTAATGTAATGTAATGTGTGTGTTGGGTATTGGGTTGAGTGTAGCAGTGTGGTGACGTGTGTGTTGGGTGCTGTCGTGTTAAGGCCTGGTTGCTGGGTTGAGTGTAGCAGTGCGGTGACGTGTGTGTTGGGTGCTGTTGTGTTAAGGCCTGGTTGTTGGGTTGAGTGGAGCAGTGCGGTGACGTGTGTGTTGGGTGCTGTCGTGTTAAGGCCTGGTTGCTGGGTTGAGTGTAGCAGTGCGGTGACGTGTGTGTTGGGTGCTGTCGTGTTAAGGCCTGGTTGCTGGGTTGAGTGTAGCAGTGCGGTGACGTGTGTGTTGGGTGCTGTCGTGTTAAGGCCTGGTTGTTGGGTTGAGTGTAGCAGTGCGGTGACGTGTGTGTTGGGTGCTGTCGTGTTAAGGCCTGGTTGCTGGGTTGAGTGTAGCAGTGCGGTGACGTGTGTGTTGGGTGCTGTCGTGTTAAGGCCTGGTTGCTGGGTTGAGTGCAGCAGTGCGGTGACGTGTGTGGTGGCGTGTTTTAAGGCCTGGCTGCTGGGTTTGGCTCAAGGGTAGGGGCTGTCGCTCACACGGACAGATTAGCGGTGCGGCTCCTAACGGGGAGTGAGGTGTGTTCGCTTTCGTGAGCAGCCAGCACGTCGCTCCCACTGTACCACTGAGCCAGGATCGCATCGGCCGTTCAGTCTTCTTACCCCCAGCTGACCTGGAACGTGGGTCTCTCCCCGCCCCACCCCACCTCTGTCTTTACCGTGGAGGGACGAGAGGATGCAGGTTTTCCTCCCGACTACGCTTGTCATGAAAACCTGCAGTGAATCACTAATGCAGTGAGTCAGCCACTTTCACTCATTAACACACCTTCAACCAGAGAGGACGGAACTAATTGGTGAAAATGAGGTAGTGTAGTGATTGGTTGGAATGAACTCTCCATGGGACATGATTGGGTACCCTTGTTCTACACAGTAACTTCAACAAGTATCATTCCACCCCCCCCCCCGCCTTTAATGTGCACATTACTGAGGATTCCCAGCTTAACTGAGCGGTTAAAGAGCGATGTGTTAGTGAATGAACAGCTTGCGATGCATTCAAAGAGTAACAGCTTCTGCAGCCGGGGAAAAACAAGCAATTTAAGTGTCCTGTTTTTTTACCAGGCTGGAAAACATTGTGTTGGAGCGTTGACCGTCGGTTTGAGGCTGCCCCTGTGCATGTTTTATGGGCCTGGTGATGGATTTTTGTCTGTTGCGATTGGGGGTGTGGTGTGGTGTGGTGTGGTGTATCTGTTCGCTGTCTTTGTGTGTGAGATGTAGCCACACGCATGTACGGCCGCCAGTCTTTCCGTTTCGTGTGTGGCTCTGCCAGAATACACAGCTTTGAGCCTGCAGATTAAATGGTCGTGTTTGCTTTGCAGACGATCGCTTGTGTGTGGCTCTTCGTGTGCGTGCTTCTGTTTGCATGTTTGTGTGAGCGCTTGTTAGTCATTATTGTGTGTGTGTGCTTGTGTGTGTGTGTGTGTGTGTGTGTGCGCGCGCGCGCACACCTATGTATGTACTTATGTCCGTTTATGTGCTTGTGTGCGTGTGTTTGTGTGTGTCTATGTGTATGCGCTTATTATGTCCTCTTATGTGTTGTGTGTGAGTGCGCATATGTGTTCCATGTCTGTGTGTGCTTATTATTTCCACTTATGTACTGTGTGTGTGTGTGTGTGTGTGTGTGTGTGTGTGTGTGTGTGTGTGTGTGTGTGTGTGGCTGCAGGGGAGGTGTCAGCGCATGTCTTCAGACTCCCCGATGTTCCCAACAGATTGAGGATCTGCAGGGCTGTGTGTGTGTGTGTGTGTGTGTGTGTGTGTGTGTCTGTGTGCGTGTGTGTGTGCGCGTGCGTACGTGCGTGTGCGTGTGTGCGTGCGTGCGTGCGTGCGTGCGTGTGTGTGTGTGTGTGGGGGGGGGGGGCTGACCTTATTCCTTGGTTTTCTACAGCAGCCAGGTTTGATAGTCCCTCAGCCTGTGGACCTGTGCTGTTGTAACTGTGCATAATAATAATAATAATAATACATTTATGTTGCAAAGTCCCACAGTGGTGCTTGAGCTGAAGCCTTAAGCTAAGAAGAGTACATTTCCCAGAGTGAGGATGAAAGTCTTGTGGGTGCAGTGCAGTCTTGTCTGTAATATGAGGGATGGACATCGGGGTCTGGATTCTGTGAAACACTGAGTTACAGTGAGTGAAGAGGAGACGCAGAAATGAGGCACAAAAGGTCGTGGGGGTCTGAGGCTGCTTGGGAAATGAAGGAGGACCGTGTAAACTATTCTTGTTGTGGTTAAAATGCTCTTGCGGCCGCTGAGCTTGTTTTTCTCAGGACCTTTCTGAAGCTGATTGGTCACTTAGCATGAACCCTTTTGTCTCTTAACAATTCACCACAATTCCTTCAGTAGGCTGAGAAGTAGATTCAACCCACAACAAGAAACTCAACCAAACAAGCACTGAACTTTGCTTTGGATTAAAAGCGCCCACTAAATGATTCAAATGTAAACTGTAAAAGTAGATGTTCTGGTTCTAGTTCCAGTCCTGTAAATTGGCCTCACTGCAGCTAAAAAGATGCTTGTACAAAGATGAAATCCGCTGCACTCCCTGTCCCGGTCTCACTGGGTACAGGGCTTTCTCCAAATTGTCAACATGGAGACATCGATTGGCTATGCAGCAGATTCCTGGAGCTAATTACAGAAAGTTGGATGGCTGCCGTTCGGCAGCTGCTGCTGTAAAATTTTTGTTATGATTTCAGCTGTTTTGATTCGGGTTAAGGAGAAAGGAGAAAAGAAAACAAATAAATAAATCTAGCCCTATAAATGCTTTGTTAGTGGTTTAGTGGGGAGCCCCTTTTAGTCCAGGCCTCAGTAGATTGTGATTAAGGTGCAGATTTCTTCACCTGAGGTGGTAGACACAGAGTTGTGCCGGAGGACCAGAATCTCACTGTCTTTGCTCTTGGATATGCAGCCATGTTTATTTGTGTATACAGCAGAAATGAGTTGCTGTGCGATCGAGTTGAGTTGAGCAACCAGTGCAAACCGGAACCCGCTGTGGTTCCTGCCCTCTGTGTGTGTATGTGAGTGTGAGTGAGAGACCGACTGTTTGCAAGTCTGTTTTGGGCCATTCTGTGCATGTACGTGCTCGTGTGTGTTTGCACCGTGTGTGTGTTTGCATGTTCGTGTGTGTGTGTGTGTGTGTGTGTGTGTGTGTGTGTGTGTGTGTTTGCATGTTTGTGTGTGTGTGTGTGTGTGTGCGTGTGTGTGTGTTTGCATGTTCGTGTGTGTGTGCGTGTGTGTGTTTGCATGTTCGTGTGCGCGTGCGCGTGTGCGTGTGACTGGTATTGGATGTGTGTATCCTGCCATTCCGTGCATCTATTGTTGCTTGTGTGTATGTGTGTGCATCTGTGTATTTGGTGTATGTGTGTGTGGCATGTGTCAGTGACTGTGTTTGCATGTCTGCTTTGTTCATGTTTGTTGTGCGTTTGTGTGTGTGTATGCTTGTGCGTGTGTGTGTGTGCTCATGTGTGTTTGCACCGTGTGTGTGTTTGCATGTTCGTGTGTGTGTGTGTGTGTTTGCACCGTGTGTGTGTTTGCATGTTTGTGTGTGTGTGTGTGTGTGTGTGTGTGTGTGTTTGCACCGTGTGTGTGTTTGCATGTTCGTGTGTGTGTGTGTGTGTTTGCACTGTGTGTGTGTGTGTTTGCATGTTTGTGTGTGTGTGTGTGTGTGTGTGTGTTTGCACCGTGTGTGTGTTTGCATGTTCTTGTGTGTGTGTGTGTGTGTGTGTGTGTGTTTGCACCGTGTGTGTGTGTGTGTTTGCCTGTTGGTGTGTGTGTGTGTTTGCATGTTGGTGTGTGTGTGTGTGTTTGCACGTGTGTGTTTGCATGTTGGTGTGTGTGTGTGTGTGTGTGTGTGTGTTTGCACCGTGTGTGTGTTTGCATGTTGGTGTGTGTGTGTTTGCATCGTGTGTGTGTTTGCATGTTGGTGTGTGTGTGTGTGTGTGTGTTTGCACCGTGTGTGTGTTTGCATGTTGGCGTGTGTGTGTGTTTGCATGTTGGTGTGTGTGTGTGTGTGTGTGTGTGTGTGTGTGTTTTTGCACCGTTTGTGTGTTTGCATGTTGGTGTGTGTGTATTTGCATTTGCACCGTGTGTGTGTTTGCATGTTGGTGTGTGTGTGTGTGTGTGTGTGTGTGTGTGTGTGTGTGTGTGTGTGTGTGTGTGTGTGTGTGTGTGTGTGTGTGTGTGTGTGTATGTTGGTGTATATCCTTTCAGCGGCACTGTCTGCTCCGTCATCTAGGGCTGTTCTGCAGAGCTTAACCTGACCTACACACACACACACACACACACACACACACACACACACACACACATACACATACACACACTGAGAAACAGTTCTCATGCTCAGTGGCCCCTCAAACGGTCCTGCCTTGTCACACACACACACGCACACACACACACACGCACGCACACATACAGGCTCATCTCCCTGCGGCGGAGACGCACAGATGACACACACACGTGCAGATAACACACAATCAGTGCTTTGGAGCTTTTTGAGCGCTTAAAGACAGGAAGTAGTGTTTAACTACAGGAAGTGCAGACCGACAAACACGCAAATGTGCCTACTGTCAAAATGCAGTTGTGGGAAGCTTCGCAAAGTGGCACAAAGGTGTGAACCGTACAAGGAGCCGAGCAACCCATAAAACAAGCATTCTGCCTGTTTACTAAAAGGGAGGTGCTATATACATTACATTAGTTATTCATCTGACGCTTTTATCCAAAGCGACTTCCAGTTGATTAGACTAAGAAGGGGATAATCCCCACTGGAGCAATGTGGGGTTCAGAGCCTTGCTCAAACAGCTGTGCGGATCTTATCATGGCTACACCGGGGATTGAACCCCCAACCTTCCAGGTCCCAGTAGCCACAGGTGGTGCTAAATAATGCTAACTCAACAAAAAACTCTTTGCTGTAAGCAGTCCAGGTAACCGCAGTCGTTGTCCTGTCCGTTGCCTGCCTGTGCCGTGTACATACAGTGCACTCACAGTAGACTCCGTCACGCTGTGTGAGGAACAGACGGCGTACCTTCCTCACCCAACGCGCGTTGGGTCCGTCTCGCCGCACGCTCGTCAACAGCCCCACTGAGCACGTGCGGTAGCGCCTGCCGGAGACCCCACACTGTGCTAACCGACGAGAGGAGACGTGCCTCCTGTATATTAGCACATTAGCCATTGTGTGTTTTATAAAATACCCATTAGTCTGTTGTCTTGTGAGATGGTGTAGTGGTATATGCTTATGGTGGATGGGATGATTCCATAGTTGCCGGTTGTGACTTGACTTTTATTGTGTTTGTCATGTTTCATGTTGATGTTTAAATCTTTCATGAGACGTTCAAGCAGTTCAGTAAGCACCGGAGAGAGAAGGAAGGGGAGAGAGGGGGGTGTGTGTGAGAGAGAAAGACCATGAGAGGGAGTGGGAGAAAGAGAATGAGAGGGAGAGAGAGGCAGTGGGAGAGGGAGAAAGCAAATGAGTGGGGGAGTGGTAGAGCGAAAGAATGAGAGTGTGGGGGCAGGGGGAGGGAGAGATGGAGAAGGAGAAATGAAAATGAAAATGGAGAGAGTGTGAGGGAAAAGTGGGAGGAGGAATGAATGTAGGCAGATGTGGTGGTATGGAGGCTATCAGAAGAGACTGATAAAGCGAGAGGATGAAAGAGTTTGACAGCAATACTGAACAGATGTCTGTACAGCAAGAAGAGATATGAGACACAGAGAGAGAGAGAGAGATGGCCCATTTTAACATGAACACAGAGAACAGGGGGACATGACTGGGTGTATGACAGTGTGTGATGTAACCAAAGTGCCCTGGAGAGGAATGAGCTGTCTATACCTCTTCCAGCTGACCCAGCGAGATTCCCACCCAGCTGTGTGTATGTTTGCGTGTGTGCTGTGCGTGTGTGTGTGTTTGTGTGTGTTTGTGCGTGTGTGTGTGTGTGCGCGTGTGTGTGTGCTGTGCGTGTGTGTGCCTGTTTCCACCCGGCTGCGCATCCAACACCACGGTCTCGTGGCAGTCACTGGCAGCTGAAGTGATGCGCTTATACTGGTTGATCACACCGTGAGAGTCACCATGATCGCAACTGCAATTTTTCTGTCATTGCATGTTTTTTTTGTTTCCTTTTCTTGTTTGTTTGTGTCTGTATCTGTGTCTGTGTCTATGTCTTTGTGTGTGTGTGTTTGTGTGGGTTTGCATATTTGTGTGCGTGTGTGTGCTTGTGTTCCCCAGAAAGGTGTAGATTTTCCTTTTCCGTAGTGCCAGGGAGTAAAGAGGCTTGCGGAGCAGGAACAGGAAGTGTGATCAGCAGGGAGAAAGCTGTATTATCATATAGAGTGGTTCTGGGGTTTGTGATGGAGGTCCTGAGCTGAAGGCCTGTCCTGGGGGTGGGTATCCCAGCTTGCCTTCAGCCTTACGAGAACGAATGAACAAACCCAGTTCCTGGACGTGCTCTAAGTAAGGGGCTTGACGTGAGAGAGAGAACATTCATTTCCCATTTGAAGTGCGAATCTTTCCGCAGTCTGAAATCCGCTGAAGGACTGCACACTCTGAACTGTTTATGAAGATTATGTAGCCTGGCTGTTTATCGCAACGGAGAATTATTGATGGATGGTACTTTGGCTGCGCTGCATGGTGATTAGGCTTGTGATCAATGCGTCTCTGTAATGAATAATGAAACGCATTGGGGCTGAATCGATACCGGGCGTTTTGAACAGCAGTTTAGATTGTGTACTGATGTGCAGATGGGATTGCTGATAGGTGTAATGGTCCGGCTATATCATCTGTCCAGGCGCGACACACACACACACACCCACACACACACAAACACACATGCATGTTTGTGTGTGTGTGTGTGTGTGTGTGTGTGTGCGTACGTGCTTGTGTGTGCACGCTCAGTGGCCCTTGCGTCTGTGTGTGTGTGTGCGTGTGCGTCTCTTGTGTTTGTGTTTGTGTGTGTGTGTGTGTGTGTGTGTGTGTGTGTGTGTGTGTGTGCGTCTCTTGTGTTTGTGTGTGTGTGCGCACGTCTCTTGTGTTTGTGTGTGTGTCTGTGTGTCTGTGTGTGTGTGTGTGTGTGTGTGTGTGTGTGTGTGTGTGTGTGTGTGTAAACCCATGTAAAACTTCGAGAGGCAGCCATTAAGTGATAGTTAAGAATGACGGAGCTGAGAAACATGATTGTTCAGAATGCATGTAGGCCTGTGAGTAACACAGCGCAATTCTCCGAAGCGACAGCCAGCCGTGTTGAAATCTGTGCAGGAGCAGGAGTGCACATTTCAGCCCCCACCAGCCGTCTGGAAAAGGCCTGGCTCGCTACCGTAGGTATTGGCAATTTGATGAGATCTTCTTGGCCCTGGATGGCCTATGCACCTCCCTGTCTCCCTGTGGATGTGTGTGCGGAATTCTAATCACGATACCGCCCCGGACTGCCTCTCCCGACGCCACCCCTATCCTCCGGCTAATCAGCCCAGGAGCTTAACGTGTGTCCATGTCCACAGTACGGGGTCGAGAGCGGGAGATCACTCTGAGAGAGGCATTTTTCTGTTCTGCTTTTTATTTTATTTTATTTTGTCGGTGTAGACTGAGCCGGTCAGCTGGAAAGCTGCGCAATCCAAGCGCCAGTCTGAAAAGACGTTGCTCAGTTTTGCCTTCATTTGTGTTTCTTTTTAATTAATTAATTAATTAATTTAATTTATTTTTATTTTTAAGATATTTTTTAGGCCTTTTTCAGCTTTATTGGACAGTATAGTATAGAGAGACAGGAGGAATGGGAGCGAGAGAGAGAGGAAGACATGCGACAAATGTCAGATGGTCGGCACCGGCAGCAGACCACAATGCAGGAGCCAATTCCTATTGGTGGAGCCTGGCCAGGGTGTGGGATAGCTTTGGCCCTTTAGACCTGCATGGGTCTTAACTCTCTGGATCGATGTCATGATTAAGTGGTGAGGGGAGAGAGGGCATTTGGGCAGGACCTCGCTGGCCTGAGCTGCCATAGTGGTGTAAGGCTGTTGGCAGGACTATGAAGGGTTGTTAATCCCTCTGTCCGTCTCACTGTTGCCTCATCTAGGGCCTGAAAGCCGGCTCTGTGTGAGGCAGAGGCAGGGGTGGCCCCCTCCACGAAGACCCGAAGTTGAGGGCAGTAACCCTATTTGCGTACAGGTTTTTGGTACATAAATGGAATATAAATGGTACATAAATTGACAAAAGATACGTTTCATACAGACGTGAAGTATTTTTTCACACACAGAGAGTGGTCACTGTGTGGAATAGTTTGCCAGGACATGTAGTGGAAGCAGAAACACTGGGGGTTTTCACGACCAGGCTTAATGCGGTGCTAGAAAGTTTTTCGGTAAACTCAGCGCTGGGTGCACTTTAGTAAATGGTGAGCATTGCTGGGCTGAATGGCCTGTTCTAATCCTTATGTTATGTTGTTATTACTGCTAGCACGTTTTTAGCTCTCTGCTATAAGGTTGCCATGGAGGGAGCCCCTCAACTCAACTGCCCGTGTCCGGGAAGAAAATGACTGACAGTAGCGTTACTGACAAATATCTGTAGCAAATTGATAGTTTCAGTTGAATGGCTGTCTTGGTCAGATGAGGCTTAGCCAGTCACTTCGCCTGATCAGCTAGCTAGCCAGATGGTTGCTGAGCAGATTTCCTGCTCAGCTTTGCTCAATCATGTTCATTATTTTTTGTGCTGACACAAACTAGGGGTCTCAAACAAGGTGTGTGGACTCCTTAGCCGATCAGGGACCTAAATGAAGCACTGTCTAGCCACACGTTGACCTAAATGAACCTCGTAAACACAGGAACACTAAAAACCAGCGGACCTAGCAGCCCTCCAGGTCCTTGTGTGTGTCAGATCAGCAGTGTATCTGAAGCCCTGCTTCAAGGCAGACCACACAAACAAGCTCAGAAAGTAATCGAAGAGAGATCGCTTGTGGGTTTGTGGGCAGGCTGAAGTCAAAGGCTCTTGCGGCAAGTGGATGCTAAGTAGTCTGTCTGACATTTGTCATGGGTTCACTTCCTCTTTTACACACCGGACTGATTTATCAGAAAAACATATTTTTCAATTCAACAACCAGAGTGCATGCTACCATGCTGGTTCCAAATGGATTGCTAACATAAAAAGCTAACATTGGTTAGCACCAAGAATACTACAGTCCAACTTATACTTTACTGGCATTTGGCAGACACTCTTACCCAGAGCGACGTACAGTTGATTAGACTAAGCAGGAGACAATCCTCCCCTGGAGCAATGCAGGGTTGAGGGCCTTGCTCAAGGGCCCAACGGCTGTGCGGATCTTATAGTGGCTACACCGGGATTAGAACCACCGACCTTGTGTGTCCCAGTCATTTACCTTAACCACTACGCTACAGGCCGCCCTATTATATCGCTGGATATTTTACTGAAGCAGTTCAGGTTAAGTACTTAACCATTTACTGGCACGGCCATGCACCACAGCTCTGCAGCGTCTGCCTTACGAGCTCACTTCCCTAAATTTTCATAGTTAATTATATTTTTATGATTATTGAAAAAACATCTACATCATAGCCTCACTGTTAGCTAGGGGAAATTGGCTGTAAAAATGTTAAATGTCTCCTGTTGCCTTTTGATGCTTCTGCACAAGAGGCTGATGCGTATACCTGAGAGGAGCTTGGCATACACACACGCACACACACACATACACAAAGGCACAGCCATTGCACATTTGATGTAATTAGTCTTTTGTAAGGCATCATCATGGCACACAGACACACACACACACAGGCACCCCTCCACACACACACACACACACACACACACACATACATACACACTCCCTTGCATTTAATGGACTCTCTTATCCTCAGAGACTCACAGTGCAAACACACGTGCAGATATCAGCAATGGAAGTGCAGTAATTCCCGACAGGGTGAAAGTGTAGTCCCAAGGCAGGAAGCCAGCCATGCACCACCCCCAGGTTGGCACCTTGAATGTGGAATGTTGAGGCTTGTCAGCAAGGAGTCGACCTTGAGAGAGGAGGAGGAGGGTGGGGTGGGGTGTGAAGGATGGGGGGGGGGGTGGTGGTGGGGGAGGAGAGGGGTGAGTGTGTCAGAGATGACTTTCCCCTAAGGGCTGTTGGGATTTCTGCTCTCTCTCTGTCTCTCTCCCTCTCCCTCTCCGTCTAATGGCACAACCCCTACAGGCTCAGTCAGAGAGGAGAGCCAACGCCGCCGCTTTCACAATGAAATAATAAAAATATCCCACCAGGGTATTCTTCCCCTCTGTCACAATTCACTGCAATGAATCACGCTCCGTATTTGCGAGAGTGAGCTCTAATCTGTGACTCCTGTTGAATGCTGGCAGGAGAGCGATAGGGTTGAGAGATAAGTGGGGATTTCTGGCTGGAGGAACAGCCCTGTGGCTGAAACTCATTGTGTCAGCCTGGTTCTCAGAGTGGTAACTACCGTTGTTTGTGTTGGGTTGGCTGCCTTTGAGCACAATGGTGTTCCTGAGCACAGTCCCCTTTTAGGATTGCATTGACTTGCTCTCTGCGTTTTGCAACGAGGAGAGTATTCGATTTGTGTGTTTGTGTGTGTGCTTGTACAACATGTGCGAGTTTCTGACTGCGTGCATGTGAGTGATAGTGTTTGTGTCTAGTGGGTGTGTGTGTTATACATATCTGGGTGTATATGTGTGAAGTTATGTTCCCGAATGATTGTATGTTCTACCCATCTGTGTTTCCTCTGAGTGTGTGTGTGTGTGTGTGTGTGTGTGTGTGTGTGTGAGAGAGAGTGTATGCGCATGAGTGTGCGTGTGTGTGTGTGTGAGAGTGTATGCGCATGAGTGTGTGAGTGTGTGTGTGTGTGTGTGAGTGTGTGTGTGTGAGTGTGTGTGTGTGAGTGTGAGTGTGTGTGTGTGTGTGTGTGAGTGTGAGTGTGTGTGTGTGTGTGTGAGTGTGTGTGTGTGAGTGTGTGTGTGTGAGTGTGTGTGAGTGTGAGTGTGTGTGTGTGTGTGTGTGTGTGTGAGTGTGAGTGTGAGTGTGAGTGTGAGTGTGAGTGTGAGTGTGAGTGTGAGTGTGAGTGTGAGTGTGTGTGTGTGTGTGTGTGTGTGAGTGTGAGTGTGTGTGAGTGTGAGTGTGAGTGTGAGTGTGAGTGTGAGTGTGAGTGTGAGTGTGAGTGTGAGTGTGAGTGTGAGTGTGTATGCGCATGAGTGTGTGTGTGTGTGTGTGTGTGAGTGTGTGCGCATGAGTGTGTGTGTGTGTGTGTCTGTGTGCATGTCTGCGCGTGTGTATGTGTAAAGGCGTTCTGAAGGACAGGGGTGGCAGTGACGTCTCTGTGACATTGATTGATTGGCAGCTCCGCTGTCCTGGACGCACATTAAAACCAGGCGATCCGTTACCGCTTTTCCCGGCACACCCACTGGTCGGCGCGGAAACCGTGAAGGGACAGAGATACCTGACATGACATGTCAGAGATTTACGACGGGGGTCTAATATTCCCCCGCCCGTTATCTGTGGGCGTGAGTTCGGTCACACGGCTCTTAACGAATGACCGCGCTCGCTCGTGTCCACAAATCCCCGTGATATACGGACACTGACGGTCACAGGACGGGAGTGAGAACGTGTTTTACGACCAGGGTCCCGATTCCCGACAGACTTACTCTGTGAGAGCAGTCGCATTATTTTAAAAATAGAGCCCCGTAAACCGCTTGAGCTCGAGATCGAGTTCGGGTTACGATTCCGTTTTATTGGCTCTTGTGTGTGTGTGTGTGTGTGTGTGTGTGTGTGTGCGTGTGTGTTTTCTGCTTCTCATCATTGTGTGGAATGTGTTGGCTAAACGCCGCATCTAGTTTGTGTGTTGTGTCACATGACCTGGGCTATAAATAGAGATTGCTTCCTGATTAGATTGTTGCTAAATGTGTAATGCTTTTTGCTGACGCTTAAGTGCAGTGTTAAATGATTTAGATGGGTGGGACTGTGGCTGTGGCATGGCTGCCCGCAGCACGCATTTCTGAAGAGACAGGCCGACTGCTACGCTCTCACGAATCAGCAGTGGGGGATTGTGCAAGAAAGCGGCTCCAGTTGCAACTCGCGGCAAATTGAACATTTTCCAATGAGGGTGGGAATCGGACATGTTCAGCCCAACATTGGTGATCAATAATTATAATGAAAAAGTCCAAGAAGTGGGACAGTGCTGAAAATCCATCAGGCATAACTAGCCCTCATCTAGTCCAAACGAGAAGCAGAAGATACGCTTTAATGAACCCTGTGGGGTAGTGTGTCCTCTGCATTTGACCCATCTGAGATACTTAGGAGCAGTGGAGTGCCTGGGGAAGTAGTGCGGGGTTAAAGGCCTTGCTTGAGTGTCAAACAGCTGTGCAGATCTTCTTATGGCTACACTAGGGCTTGTACCACCAACCTTCGGGGTCCCAGCCCATAAAGCACAAATCTTTACTGAAAGACACACTGAAATCAAAATGAACCATTAGTCCATTCTTCATAACCATACAAACATGTATATTTTCTCCCAAATTTTTAAAAATGGTAATACTTGTGTATTTCCACAGCAAAGGTTTTTCCGTCCACTTCCTGGAAAACGATTTGATGTCATCGTGTACCAGTGGGCGTGCATTTTGTTCAAATGTCTGTCAGTTTTCCTCCAATCAGCGTCCTTTCACACACCAGCAGAGCGACAGGCCATGATTCCATAGCTTATAGAACCCCCTTTTCCTCCAACGTGTTTCTGTGAAAATTATGTCACAAGACAAACCAATGCTGTAATGTAGTTTATGGATTGTAACTTGTTTCAAAGTATTGAAGCTGATTCTTTCCTCTCCCCCACCCCCCCCCCCTCTCTCTCCCCCTCCCCCCCCTCTCTCCCCCTCCCCCCTCTCTCTCTCTCCCCCTCCCCCTCTCTCTCTCTCCCCCTCCCCCCCTCTCCCCCTCTCCTATTCTCCCTCCCGTATCCAGGCTCTTTAACCTGACTCTGAAGAAGCTGGTGATGTTGAAGGAGTTGGACAGAGACCTGACCTCAGTGGTCATCGCTGTGAAGCTCCAGGTGAGTTTACTCTCTCTGACCCACCCGGGTCACCTGGGGGGTCATGTTTGATGATGAGGAGGAGGAGGAAGAAGAGGAGTGTCGATGTGGCGTCTTCCTCTCATCCCCCTTCCACACCTTGCCATCCACACTTCTGTTTTCCACTGTCTCCTTGTTTTCCTTACTGCTGTTATCCTTCTACCTCTTCCTCTCCCCCTCTTTGTTTCTTTCTCTCACCATTTTGTTTTCTCTCACCCCCACCTCTCTTTGGCCCCCTCCCTATGTCCCCTCTCCCCTCTCTCTCCCCTCTCTCTCTGTCCCTCTCTCTCCCCCCTATGTCCCCTCCCTCCCTTCTCTCTCTGTCTCTCTCCCCTCTCCTCTCTCTCTCTCTCTCTCTCTCCCCCCTCTCTCCCCTCCCTCCCCCTCCCTTCTCTCTCTGTCTCTCTCTCTCTCTCTCTCTCTCTCTCTCCCCCTCCCACTCTCTCCCCTCTCTCTCTGTCCCTCTCTCTCTCTCTCTCTCTCCCCCTCTCTCCCCCCTCTCTCCCCTCCCTCCCTTCTCTCTGTCTCTCTCCCCTCTCCCTCTCTCTCTCTCTCTCTCTCTCTCCCCCTCCCACTCTCTCCCTCTCTCTCTCAGGGGTCCAAGCGTATCCTGCGCTCCAATGAGATCCTGCTCTCCTCAGCTGGACTGACAGAGACGGACTTGCAGCTCACCTTCTCCCTGCAGGTGAGTTCACACAGAGGGGGAGGGATCCACCCTGGGCCAGCCTGTAGCCTACTGGCTAAGCTACATGACTAGACTAGCTACATGAACCAGAAGGTTGGTGGTTCAAGCCCAGGTGTAGCCAACAATAAGATCCGCACTGCTGTTGGGCCCTTGAGCATGGCCCTTAACCCCGCATTGCTCCAGGGGGGTATTATCCCCTGCTTAGATTAATCAACTGTATGTCGCTTTGGGTATTTATTATTACTATAATGGGGGAGGGGGGTTATCACTGTTTGGGAGGAGCGTTCACAAAATGGGGGCAGGGCTATCGCCAAAGGAGATGATGTAGTTCAGCGGTGTGGAACTCCAGTCCTGGAGGGCCGCAGAAACATCTGCTGTTTTCCAGCATGATTAATTGAAGTCATTGTTTGGCTTTGTGTTCTCGGGGCCTTACTTGGCCGTGGTTGAAAGGTTTTGACATCTCTGCCGTGGCTCATTCAGTTTGAGCCTGCTGAACCCTGTCCCCTTCCTCCCCACAGTACCCCCATTTCCTGAAGAGAGACGCCAACCGGCTCCAGATCATGCTGCAGCGCAGGAAGAGGTACAAGAACCGCACCATCCTGGGGTACAAGACACTCGCCCTGGGCTCATCAACATGGCGGAGGTGCGATCCGATCGGCCGCTCAGCTAACGAGGCGTCATCACACTGCCGGCACTGTCTAACGCTGCGGTCACACCGGACGTGTTTAGCAGCCTGCGAGAGCCGTTCTCCCGAGTTCTCCCAAGTGTTTTCTGCGCTGCTTTTGGGTAGCAGGCACCTCGGGTTTACGTGTTTTGAGCGCCTCGCTGTTTTTTAGGTGTGTGCGGAGGCCGAAAATGATCCTATTTTTGCGCGCTGCAAGAAAAAAAAGAAAACGCCTTTCAAAAAGGCACCTTTCGTCTCCTGTTATCCAGTTTAGAAAATAAAACATTTATGAAAAAAACATCAGCCGAGTGATTGACAGGAGCGGTGTGCGGTTGCCTAGCAGCAGCAGAAAAGACGCCTCTGGCTCTTCTGACAGAGTGGGCTTCATAGATTCGAGATGGGTAGAGCGGCTCACATTTTCACACCTACAAAGTGCGTCTGGTGTGATGGCAACCGAAGACGCGTTGGCGGTTTCTATGGTTTTCACATAATATGTAATTGTACAGTTGTATATTTACTGAAATGAAGGTTTCGTACTTCGTACTTCGGAACAGGAATCCCCCATCTGGGCTTCAAAGTTCAGAAAGGGTTACTTTGTTGTTTGCCATCAAAAGGGCTGAGGCCTTTGCTTATGAACACAATGGAGCAATGCGCTGTGGGTATTCTGGCTCTTCTCCCCTTCTAGTAGGGGAAGTTGACTGATGTATCCAGGAGAGTGCTTTGGCTGTCATTGATTTGCTCTGAAGCCAAAGTGTTCAGATGAAGGCAAAATGCATTAATGCGAATCAATGACCAAGAAAACCACGCGCCAAGGCCACTTCAGAAAGGGAGGTTTAGCCTCAAGAGACAGCAGTCCCATCATGCACTACTCCAGTGTGTTTATCCTGTTTAACTGGAACAATGAAGAAGAGTGGAGATTTTAAACAGGAACTCAGTGAGAGAGCTTCTATAATTTCCTGTTCTCTGTAGTTTCAGTTCATGTTTTTTGTTAGTTCCCTATAAAGACGAGGGCCCTCATGTCATGTAGTAGCGTCTAACGCTCTTGTGGCCCCCAGGTGATGCAGCAGCGTCTAACGCTCTGTGGCCCCCAGGTGATGCAGCAGCGTCTAACGCTCTTGTGGCCCCCCAGGTGATGCAGCAGAGTCTAAACCTCTTGGGTCCCCTCAGGTGATACAGCAGTCTAAACCTCTTGTGGCCCCCAGGTGAAACAGCAGAGTCTAAACCTCTTGTGGCCCCCAGGTGAAACAGCAGAGTCTAACCTCTTGTGTCCCCCAGGTGAAACAGCAGAGTCTAAACCTCTTGTGGCCCCCAGGTGATGCAACACCCTAGCGAGGGGGCCCAGGTGCTGGGGCTCCACAGCCAGGTGAAGGACGCCTCAGTCCCGGTGGCAGAGGTGCGTGTGTACTCCCTCTCCAGCCAGCCCATCGACCACGAGGGCCCCAAGGCCAAGATGTCCGGTGAGCGGGGTGAGGGGGGCCCCGAACTGGGTCGATGGTGATGTAACATCGACACACGCTCAGCTGGCAAGGCCTAGCTTTGAGTCTGTCTACTTGGACACAGTGTTACTCTCTCTCTCTCTCTCTCTCTCTCTCTCCCTCTCCCTCCCCCCCCTCCCTTCCTCATTCTCTCTCCTCCATTTCCCATCTTTCTTTCCACCCCTTATCCTAAATGTCTCTTTCTCCACATGATCTTTCTTTCCCTTCATATCTCTGTCCGTCTACTCCCTTTCTCTCTCTCTTTCCTCTCTCCTCTTTCCTCCCTCTTTCACTCTGTCATCACTTTCTCTTCCTGTTTCTTCTTCCATATTGCCCATATCCTCCCTTTCTCTACCTTTGTCCCCTTTTCTTTCTCTCCCTCCCTCTCCCTCCCCCTCTCTCTCCCATTCTCTCTCACCCTCTGCCTCCCTCTCCTTCTCCCTCTTCCCCTTCTCCCCACTCTCTCTTTCCCTTTCTCCCTCATACTCTCTCTCGCCCTCTGCCTCCCTCTTTTTTTGCCCCTCTCCCTCTCCCTCTTCCCCCCCACTCTCTCTCCCTCTTCCCCTTCTCCCCTTCCCTCCCTCCCTCCCTCCCTCCCTCTCTCTCTCTCTCTCTCTCTCTCTCTCTCTCTCTCTCCTGCAGATCGCTCCCCGGACATTGATAACTACTCGGAGGAAGAGGAGGAGAGTTACTCTTCGGAGCAGGAGGGCAGTGACGACCCCGCCCACAGCCAGGTGAGGGACCAATGGGGGAGGGGTGGGCGGGGTTAAGCAGAAAGAGGCAGGAGGAGAGAAGAGCAGACAGAACAGGACACGTGAACAGGACATGCATAATGTGTATTTTGTCAGATGAGTATATTTTGTATTACTCTCTCTCTGCAGTACCTGTTTGATGAAGATGATGAAGTGAGGAAGAAGAAACCGCGGCGCAAACTGCCCTCCAACGCGGCCATCACACGAGTCAGTGAGACACCCCTCTCTGCTGTCCCTCTCTCTTTATTTACCACCTTTCCTCTTTCTCCTCTGCATTGCTCCGCCTCCTTTTTCTTCTTTCTCTCACACACACAAAGCATGCTCCGAAATAAGTACACACACACACACACCCACACGCACGCCCACACCCACACACACACCCACAAAATACATATACCTAGGCATTGGTATGCATACCTTATAGCATTATTATGCGTTATTTTACATGCATAATACATGACGTTCCAGATGCAGAGCTTGAGCACGTTTCTTCATAGCAGTGGTAATGAACATGTACACAGAACACATTGGCCTGAGTTAAAGGTCATGGCTGCACCTGTCTCTCCAGTAAGTCATCCACAAACAGCACTTCTGTTAGTGCTGGATTTAGTGCAGCTGAAATGTTTTACACCTTGAGTCCCTGACATAAGAGCAGGTAGAGTCATCGTACAGAGGCGTGATTGGATGACAACATAAGGATCTCAGGGACTCAGGGATCTCAGGGTGTGACTGAATTGAGCTGTCTAACCAACCTGACCTGGGCTTAACTGCCTCTCCTCTCCTGTCGTATCCAGCAACCCAACATCAAGCAGAAATTTGTGGCTTTGCTGAAGAGGTTCAAGGTTTCTGATGAGGTGAGTCATTCCATCCAGTGCCTTCTGCTCGTGGTGGTGTGTGTGTGCGCGTATGTCTGGATGTTGATGTCTGTAGCTTATGTTATTTCATATAGTGTGTGTGTGTGTGTGTGTGTGTAGCATATTTTGATTTATATGGTGTCTGTGGCATATTTTGATTGATGTGGTGTGTGTCTCAAGCATATGTTGTTTTGTGTGCCCGTGCGTTTCAGTGTGTATGTTAATAACTGCGTGTTGTTGTGTTGGGCCCATATTGATGTCTCTGGGCTGGGCCAGGGTATCGATTGGCATGTTAATGGGTTTGTCAATGCTCATATTGTTGTGTGTGTTTGTGATCTCTGATTTGTACATACACACGTGAGATATGTGATTAGTATGTACATGCGTGTGATATGTGATTAGTATGTACATGCGTGTGACCTCGGATTTGCATGTACATGCGTGTGATATGTGTTTAGTATGAACACGCGTGTGCGTCTGCTGCAGGTGGGGTTCGGGCTGGAGCACGTATCCCGGGAGCAGATCCAGGAGGTGGAGGAGGACCTGGACGACCTGTACGACAGCCTGGAGCTCTACAACCCCAGCGACAGCGGGCCTGAGATGGAGGAGACCGACAGCATCCTGAGCACGCCCAAGCCCAAACTCAGGTACAATCACAATATACCACATATACCACATATACCACGCCCAAGCCCAAACTCAGGTACTGACACACACTACACCACATATACCACATATACCACGCCCAAGCCCAAGCCCAAACTCGGGTACTGACACATACTATACCACATATACCACGCCCAAGCCCAAACTCAGGTTCTGACACATACTATACCACATATACCACGCCCAAGCCCAAACTCAGGTACTGACACATACTATACCACATATACCACATATACCACGCCCAAGCCCAAACTCAGGTACTGACATATACCACACACAAACCCAAAGTTGGGTACAGGCACGTGTTGTTCCTGCCTACCCTCTACCTCATCTCTGCTTGGACTTAATTCGGATTGGACATTTATGTAGTTTTACTCATTTGTTTATATTTAAGACCATTTGCAACTGCTGTCAACCAGTGGCAGACGGGTTCCCCTACTGAGTCAGGTTCTGCTCAAGGTTTCTTCCTGTGAGCCAGGGAGTTTTTAATTGTCACTGTTGCCCTAGGCGTACTCTTGGGGACCGGTTTCTATGTAAAGCTGCTTTGTGACAAAGCCCCTTTGCTAAAAGAGCCAAACTCAGGTACAGTCACATATACCACACCTAAATCGAAACTCAGATGCAGTCACACATACCACGTATACCACCTCCAAACCCAAACTCAGGATACTCACATATACCACTCCAAAACCCAAACTCCGGTATTAACTAAACTTTGTATGGTATACTGTATGTACTTCCTTACACCCACGATACAGTGTACAGACACAATAAGATGTCCCGAAACATAGAATCCCACACTGTGGTACATAGTATACACTCCCCTATACCCACAATAAGATTTACAGAAATCCATCCATCCATTATCTGAACCCGCTTATCCTGATCAGGGTCGCAGGGGGGCTGGAGCCTATCCCAGCATACATTGGGCGAAAGGCAGGAATACACCCTGGACAGGTCGCCAGTCTATCTCAGGGCACACACACCATTCACTCACACACTCATACCTACGGGCAATTTAGACTCTCCAATCAGCCTAACCTGCATGTCTTTGGACTGTGGGAGGAAACCGGAGTACCCGGAGGAAACCCACACATACACGTGGAGAACATGCAAACTCCGCACAGAGAGGCCCCGGCCGACGGGGATTCGAACCCAGGACCTCCTTGCTGTGAGGCGGCAGTGCTACCCACTGCACCATCCGTGCCGCCCCGATTTACAGAAATGCCTTATATAAATGTGATGCTGTATAAGCCTACCTACCACTAAGGGCAAAGGAAGTGTGAATTGTGTAAGGTCGTCTTGTGCGCCCTCTGCTGGAGAAATTAGAAAGTCGCAGTGTTTAAACTTCAGGTGGGATTGGCTGGATCTAATTGGCTGGAGTTTGTCTTTTTTCCCTTCATCTCACCACATCCATTCCAACCGTTCCAACCCTCTCTTTGCTTTAATGTGTCAATCTGGGGAAAAGTGTCAATCAGAAGAATCAGGCTATATGATCTGGAATGGGATACAGGTGTCAAACTCATCATTGGCATAGCACTGGCACGGCCTGAATGAAAAGGGAGAGATGTCAATTTGCTTTAGCTGAATCTTATAAAGTGTGAGACTGTCCCTGTAAACTGAAAGGATTTCTGGGAAATGGAGTTCTGTCCCAGCCGGACCTGAGGCAGCGTCACGCTAAACCATCTCAGCCCTTTCCTCTGTCAGACTGGGCTTGTTTAGTGATGTAGGCGTTACTATGGCATTGCCTTACATTTTCTATCTTCTCTTGGCCTGTGTGTCTGTGTATTTGTATCTTGTGTGTGTGTGTGTGTGTGTGTGTGTGAGTGTGTGAGTGTGTGAGTGTGTGAGTGTGTGAGTGTGTGAGTGTGTGAGTGTGTGAGTATGTTCCTATGTCAGCAATAATATGTATTGGCCATATTTTGAGGTGGCACTGCTATGCTACCTGTACCCCTAATGAACCTACAAGTGTCCATGACATCATTCTGTACCGTGTTTTTGCTTTGTGTATGTCTTTTGACGTTACTTTGGTATGTGGACATGAATAAAAGTATTAAAATGTGTGCCTGTGTTTGTGTGCCTGTGTGTGTGTGTGTGTGTGTGTGTGTGTGCGCCTGTGTGTGTGTGCGCCTGTGTGTGTGTGCGCCTGTGTGTGTGTGTGTGCCTGTGTGTGTGTGTGTGCGCCTGTGTGTGCGCCTGTGTGTGTGACCCTCTCCAGGCCATTCTTTGAGGGCATGTCCCAGTCCAGCTCCCAGACGGAGTTCGGGAGCCTGAACAGCAAAGGCAGCCGGGACCCCTTCAGCCCTGTAAGTGTTACAGAGGGGGGGGGGGGGGGGGAGGAGAGGAGAGGAGGGGGGGAGGAGAGGAGAGGAGGAGGGGAGGAGGAGAGGAGAGGAGAGGAGAGGAGGAGGGGAGGAGGAGAGGGGTCTGGGGGAAAGAGCTGCTCGACCGTCAGCACAGCTGCTGTTTTACAGTGCCCGTTATCCCCTCTGTGTCCAGCAGGGGGAGCTGCCGCCCTCAGACAGAATGAAGCACTCGCGCAGTCGCAACCTGGACGACCCTCTGTCAGAGACGGACACTCTGGTAAATACACGCACTGACAGTCTGTACTGTTTAGATACACACTGACAACTTGAGACTGACACTGTTAAAATACATGTTGATAGGACACCGTGGTGAGACTGCACTAAGTCATATTAATTATCAGACCTTTCATATCCTATTCCCTCCTCTCTCTCTCTCACTGCCTCCCTCTCTGTCCCTCCATCACTCTCTCCCTCCTCCCTCCCTCCCCCTCTCTCTCTCCCTCTCTGTCTCCGTCCCTTCCTCCCTCTCTGCCCCTCTCTCCCTCCACCCTCTCTCCCCTGGTGTGTAGGAGCTGGGTGAGGATGTTTTGGGGGAAGTGGGGCCCTGTATCACTGTGTCTGCAGAGAAGCACCGCCCCCCACCGAAGACAGAGAAGAGTGAGAGAGAGAGAGAGCCCTCCCCCAGGTGAGCTCGCACACACACGTTCAAGTGTGTATTTGTGTATAATTGTGTGCAACTGTGTATTTGTGTGTATAATTGTGTGTATATGTACATTTGTATAACTGTGTATAATAGTGTATAATAATGTATGATGGTGTGTAATAGAGTATAATTGTGTATAACTGTGTGTGTGTGTATGTGCGTGCGCATTTGTGTGTATATTTATGTATAACAGTGTGGTGTATTTGTGTATAACTGTGCGTGTATAATAGTGTATAACTGTGTATGTGTGTGTCTATTTGTGTGTATTTTTGTGAATAACTGTGATGTATTTGTGTATAACTGTGTGTATTATAGTGTATAACTGTGTATGTGTGTGTGTATTATAGTGTATAACTGTGTATGTGTGTGTGTATTTGTGTGTATTTTTGTGAATAACTGTGATGTATTTGTGTATAACTGTGTGTGTATAATAGTGTATAACTGTGTGGTGTATTTGTGTGATAACTGTGTATAATAGTGTATATCCGTGTGGTGTATTTGTGTAATAACTGTGTGTGTATAATAGTGTATATCAGTGTGTGTGTATTGGTGTAATAACTGTGTATAATAGAGTATATCAGTGTGTGTGTGTATTGGTGTAATAACTGTGTGTATAACTGTGTGTGTGTCCTCGGGGGCAGGCTGGATGGAGGGCAGACCCCGCGGCAGAAGCGCAGTACCCCGCTGAAGGAGCGGCAGCTCTCCAAGCCTCAGAGTGAGAGAGGCAACAGCTCCGACGGAGAGAAGTCCCCCGAGCTCGCTCAGTCCGCTCCGGTAAGGCACGCCACGACCGCGCCTTCACACACAGCTACAACCTAAACTCAACCGCCTTCACACACAGCTACAGCCTTCACACACAGCTACAACCTAAACTCAACCACCTTCACACACAGCTACAGCCTTCACACACAGCTACAACCTAAACTCAACCGCCTTCACACACAGCTACAACCTAAACTCAACCGCCTTTACACACAGCTACAACCTAAACTCAACCGCCTTCACACACAGCTACAACCTAAACTCAACCGCCTTCACACACAGCTACAACCTAAACTCAACCGCCTTCACACACAGCTACAACCTAAACTCAACCGCCTTCACACACTGCTACAACCTAAACTCAACCGCCTTCACACACAGCTACAACCTAAACTCAACCGCCTTCACACACAGCTACAACCTAAACTCAACCGCCTTCACACACAGCTACAACCGAAACTCAACCGCCTTCACACACAGCTACAACCTAAACTCAACCGCCTTCACACACAGCTACAACCTAAACTCAACCGCCTTCACACACAGCTACAACCTAAACTCAACCGCCGTCACACACAGCTACAACCTAAACTCAACCACCGTCACACATAGCTACAGCCTAAACTCCAGAGACGACTGCTTTCAATCTGATCTCAGTCATGCAGCTACAACCTAAACACCACCACTCAATGGATCCAACAACTAAAAAATATATTCTGTTCCCTCAACACATTCTCATTCCGAATTCCTGGACCATAACCACGCTTAAATAGTGGTAACTTTATTTACACAGCGCTTTTTGTACAGTGCATGCCACAGTGCTTTTCAATTCAAGGACATAGAGTCGCAGGCTTGATTAAAAGGCTCTCTCAGATGTACGAATAATGAACCAGATGAGATGAAGGTAAAAATATTCATTAAAGTTGGGTGAAATATACAGTACAGTCGTAAAAAGAGCCTGCACAATAGAAGTAAAATGAAGTTAAAAAAATAAAAAAATAAAAAGCATTTATAAAGAGTAAACGGTTGTAATCCTTGAGCAGGAACATTTTCAATTTGCCTTGGAACCGAGCGTGGAGAGATTTATTGGGATTGGTCCGGACGAGTTGGGATGTTGAAGCCCCTCTCTTAAATCAAACTCCGGTCACGGTTTATAGGGAATCGGTTACTCTGGGGCGGGGAGGACGGGGGGCTGATGAACGATGACCTGGAGGGTTCTTCTCCTGAGTGGCACTGGAGTGATCAACGCTGCGCTCCTTTAACCGGCCAGTGAGTTTAGAGTGGTCACAGAAAAGCAGCCAATCAGAGTGCACCTGCGGTGTGTTTCCCTGGTAACAGGTCATGCGGAAGGCGGTGTACGACCAGCTGAACCAGGTGCTTCTGGCTGACTCCGCCCTCCCCGAATGTCTCATCGTGGTCAACGGCACGGACTGGCAGGGCCAGGTACGCCCACCCCCCTCCTGACACCATGTCATTGGCCCCCAGTCGTGGGATTCGTCCAATGAAATCACAGAGCATTTAATTTGTTCTAATACACCAGGAAAGCTTTGTCATGCAGAAAGGTACTTGGATCCCAAGCAAATACTAGGTGCTATGTAGTGCATATGAAGAGTTACACCGTTTCTATGAAGGACCATTCATAGAAATGTTGACGTTTAATTGTGTGTGTGTGTGTGTGTGTGTGTGTGTGTCTGTGTGTCTGTGTGTGTGCATGGTCTGTGTGTGTGTGTGTGTGTGTGTGCGTGCGTGCGTGCGTGCGTGGTCTGTGTGTGTGTGTGCGCGTGTGCGTGTACCCTCCTGCAGTACGTAGCGGATTTGCTGCAGGCCCAGAAGCAGCCGGTTGTGTGCACCTGCTCGGGGACGGAGATTCAGACGGTGCTCAACGCAATCCTCACACGCATCCAGAAGTTGTGAGTTTCTCCCCGAGCGAGCAGTTCTCCCCGAACGAGCAGGATGTTTTCTATCGGGGTATTCTATAAGGGCCAATAGTGATCCATTTTGTTGTGTATTTTAGTGATTGTCGCACTGACCCAGACAAGAGTATTTTCTCATTCTTTATTCTAATTGGAAGTGTACTTGCAGTGCTGTCATGAGACTGACCTCACTCTCTCACTGCCACTCCCTCCCTCTCTCTTTCCCGCTCTCTCTCTCTCTTCCTGCCTCTCTCTCTCTCCCTGCCTCTCCCTCCCTCTCTCTTTCCCTCCCTCTCTCTCTTCCTGCCTCTCCCTCTCTCCCTTTGTCGTTCCCTCCCCCCCCTCTCTCATCCTCTCTCTCCCTCCCTCCCCCCTCTCTCTCTCTCCCATCCTCTCTCCCCCTGCCTCCCCCCTTCTCTCTCTCTCTCTCTCCCATCCTCTCTCTCCCCCTCCCTCTCTCTCTCTCTCTCTCTCCCTCCAGCTGTAACTGTAACTCGTCAATGCCCCGGCCGGTGAAGGTGGCAGCAGTGGGCGGGCAGAGCTACCTGGGGGCCATTTTGCAGTTCTTCGTCACCCAGCTGGCAAACAAGACATCTGATTGGTTGGGTCACATGAGGTTCCTGGTGGTGCCATTGGGTGAGGAGGATGTGTCACTGTTAGTCATTTTGAAATGGACATTAGAAATTTGACATCATCTCATTTTAAGAGTAATGGTATTTCTGTAAGAAAAGTACTTAACTGTTGTGTGGAGAGTGGGCCCTGTTTAATCTGACCACACCATGATGCTTGTACAGGTTCTCACCCAGTGGCCAAGCACTTGGGCACTCTCGACAACCGCTACAGTGCAGCCTTCTTGGACAGCACCTGGAGGGACCTCTTCAGCCGGACCGAACCCCCGCAGTCAGGTAACCTCCGTCCCCAGCCACACCTGGGGTCGGGAGCCGACCGGTCCAATCCTCTGCTTTAGCACTGTGTGTGTGATGTGACCCAGAGACTAGGAAAATGTGGACCAAGTGCTAGTGCTCACTATCTATGGGCTTGTGAGAAGCGTTTTTAGCCCGGGGAATCAAGTTTACCGACACCGCCATTTTGTACAGTTTGGAGCCAGAGACTGCACAGTAGGGCGCTAGTGAGCACTGCCTCTTGGCATGACCGGGAAATGAGCTTCGGAAAAGAAGCCTGGTCTCGGCCGCCTGGTTTGACCCGCACACAGCTCTATTGGCTAACCCCTCCCTCCCTCTCCCTCTCCCTCCCTCTCTCTCCAGATGCCCTGGATGTGGCGGGCCGGATCTCTCAGTACATCAGCGGGGCTACGCTCACCCACCAGGTGCCCATCGCTGAAGCCATGCTGACCTGCAAACACCGCACGTGAGTTAAAGTCTGTGCGTTCTCAAACACCGCACGTGAGTTAAAGTCTGTGCGTCCTCAAACACCGCACGTGAGTTAAAGTCTGTGCGTTCTCAAACACCGCACGTGAGTTAAAGTCTGTGCGTTCACAAACACTGCATAGGGGTTAGTCTGCATATTCTCAAACACCGCACAGGAGTTAATATGTGCCCCCACATTTGATGTGTTGTCCCAAACATTATGGAACTGTGGAGGAGGGCGGCCTCACGAACATGTCCAGACCTGGAGGAGCCAATCATGTGCCGCCAGCCAGTCTTTTTTTTGCAAAAGCAGAAAAGAAAATCACTTATTGGTCCTGTTTTTGGTTGTTTAATGTGGATACACTTCTCTGGATGCCTGTGCAGTTCAGAGACGTGGCAGTAGAGCGTGGAGCTCAGAGAGGTAGCGTGTGAACCATCAGATACAGGGTGTGATGTAACCCCTTGGGAAAGTGGTAGGAGAACGATTACCTCCCTCAGCTGGGGACCTTGGTCTGGAGCTCAGTGGGATAATTGTTTCTCTTGCTGTTCTGAGTGGCTGCCGGGTACTGTGGTTTGAAACCTTTTGAAGCGGTGTTCATGAGGATCTTTATGGTTATTTTTATTAGGGGAATAATTGTATATGAGAGTACCATGTCTTTTTACTCATTGTCAGCTATCTAATTTTATTAGAGACTGAAATGACTCAGTGGGTCTGAAGTCACCCTGAGCTGACAGTGCACTTCACTCAAACGATTCCTCCTCCTCTTCCTCCTTTCTCTCCTCTAGGCATGATGAGGACTCCTACCAGAAGTTCATTCCTTTCATTGGGGTAAGCTCCGTGTGCCACAGAGGTCCATTAAGAGCAGCAGTGTAGTGTGGTGGGTAGAGAAGTGGGCTTGTAGCCTAAAGGTCAGGTCCCAGGTCAGACCCTGCTGTCGTAACCTTGGGCAAGGCACTTAAGCTAAATTGCTTCAGTCCTGCTGTATACTATGTAACGGAAAAGGAGGTCAGGATCTCCAGATACCAGGTAAATATCAGCACTCAGCTGAATCTGGGTCACTGAGAGGCATGTACCCTCTATCTTGCTCATGTCTGAAGCACTGCATGGTTATATATTTCCAAATTTAAAATGCCCTGGACAAAACAAATGCATCGTATTTTTAGGGTTCTACCAGAAAAGTACAATTAAATAATTTATTATATATATATATTATATATATATTATATATATATATTATTATAATGCTACTCGCTACCAAAGATCTTTACTGTAATAGTGTGAAATACTCTTTGTAATACCTTGGTGAAATGCTACTAAAGGACCAGAGACCCTTCCCCTGGGGCAGAGCGTGAACACCAGTGATGTCACGTTGGGCTGACATGTCTCTCTCTGTCTCACACAGGTGGTGAAGGTGGGGTTTATCGAACCCGGGCCTGCGTCAGCAGGTGGGTGAATCTCAGATGAGCACCTGGTGCTGCCAGAGTTTAGAGACCTGTACACTTTCACAGGCACTCTGTTTTTATGGGGTTTTATTTCAAACTGTATCCATATACATCTACAAATATATCTACGCATACTGTACATGTACAGTGCACTACATAATGTTTGGGATGCAAACAAAAATGCCTATAATGTAGACATTGTACTTGATTTGGCTCTGTTCTCCACAATTTAGTCTTGTAGTCAAACTATTCACATGTGGGTAAGGGGACTATACTTCCCTTTTATTAAAGGGTATTTTATATGCATTTTGGTTTCATTATGTACAAATTACAGCACTACATGCCCCCATTTTATGTGTAGTCCCAAACATTCTGGAGGGGCGCTGGATATCTGCAAATATATCTACAAATGTCTGTTTGAATCTCATGGGTTTCCAGTTCCATAGCAAAATCACAGATAATAATTTTTACCGCTAAAAGGTACTAAGCCCACCAATTAAAAGGCCTTTAGCCAGCCAGATACACAATTGATTTATTTAAACATGATTAATACACAATTGGCCTTTTTCTGCATGTGCCTATAACTGTCACTACTGTAACAAACTGTCACTGCTGCTATAGCAACCTGTCTTGTCTCACCCTCCACCTATAGGTGTGGACCCGGAAGAGGGTGTGGCTGTCAACTTGGCCGTCCCCTCCACGTCCCCGCCCACGCACGGATCTCCGGCGGGGTTGGCTAAAGAAGTGGCCACCCCGCCCTCCTCACCCTCCATGAGCTCAGTATTGGCTGGACAGGGGTAGGCAAAGCTGTCAATCATTTTCTGCTACACTGTTGATTGGACGGTTTTCCCACTGGCAGTATTTAAAGGCATACCATGTAGGATTTTTACCTTTAAAATGTTATAAAATAACCACAGTCATATCAATGGTACGTCATAGTCATATCTAAGATGCACTGGCAGTCTTGGTCTTCCTGCACATTTGCTGAGTCCGTCCTCTGCCTGTATTTCTTCTTCTAAGATTCTGGACATGGTCAGGACGTTTTCTGTTTGGGGAGGGATGGGTGTGGCTCCAGAGCCTGTGTGTTTGGATCAGGTTTCAGTGGTGCGTGTGGAGCTCTGCAATGGCAGAGGTGACTGAGTCAGCTTGGTTGAAAATGCCCTCAAATTTAAGCTAACGGTCTGCACCTCGACCTCATTGTCATTGTATCCTTTCATTACATTACATTACATTATTGGCATTTGGCAGACGCTCTTATCCAGAGCGACGTACAACAAAGTACATACCCATAACCAGGGATAAGTTCGCTGAAAGACCCTAGAGGGAAGTACAATTTCAACTGCTACCTGTAACTGCTACTTTCAAACTCAGTGCTAGAGTACAGAACCAACATAACAGCGAATCTATCGCTGTGCAGTGAAGTATGGTGCTCACTGTATTCCTCACACTGTTCCTCTGACGGACGGCGTCCATCTTGTTTCCCCGCAGCAGCCCCGGCGCGTCCCCCGGGATGGACGCCATCGGCCTGCAGGTGGACTACTGGCTGGCCTCGCCGGCGGAGAGGAAGCGGGAGGGCGAGCGGCGCGACGCGGCCTGCAAGAACACGCTGAAGAGCGCCTTCCGCTCGCTGCAGGTCACGCGGCTGCCAGGAGGGGGCGGCGGCGAGCTGCAGGCGCAGGGCAACACCATGGCCATGACCGTGGTCACCAAGGAGAAGAACAAGAAGGGCGGTGAGTGAGCTCAGGGGGCGGGCGGTTCGGACCACACCGGGCTGACGGAGGCCGGGCGTGCGGCCGGGTTTCACGCCGAATATCGCCGCGTCGCCATGACAACTCGGTAATGGTAAATGGTTGGCTTGTTTATAGCGCCTTTATCCGAAGCGCTGTACAATTGATGCTTCTCATTCATTCATACACACACTCACGCACTAACGTCGATTGGCTGCCATGTAAGGCACCAACCAGCTCACCAGGAGCATTTAGGGGTTAAGGTGTCTTGCTGAGGGACACTTCGACACACCCAGGGCGGGATCGTACCAGCAACCCTCCGTCTGTCAGATGACCGCTCTTCCCGAGGCAATGACGGTAAAGAAGAAAAGCGATCAACAGTTTGACATAGAGGAGGTGTGCGACCATGTTTCACAGAAGCAGACCCAAGATTCAGACAACTAAAACGTTTTCACACAAAATAGACATACACACAACATAGACACATCGCCTTCTCTCCATTAACTCAATGAAGAAGAAAAGCGATCAACATTTCCTCATCTTTAGATCACGATGGCGACAGTGCCATCCTGCCAGACACAATTTAGGTGACTTGTTTTGTGTTTAGTTTGTCGTTTGATTACCGTGATCTATCAGCGTGATCCATCAGGCTGTGATCCGGTCAGGCAGGGGAGACACAGTGAGAATATTCGGGGCTGTAAGTGCTGATTCAGCCCCTGTGCTCCGGGCTGTCAGGTCTTTTACCTCCTCTGCACTAACTTTTCGCTGCAGTGTCCTCCTTCAGCTGAGGGGGGGTGCAGCCAATAATTTGTTCTTGTTTAAAGCTGGGTGCTCCCTAGCTCAAAGGCATCCAGGCACCCACTGCATATCAAGTCTGAACATGGACCGCAATTCTGCAATCCACAGATTAGCAGTTGGCATCCACGGTCTTTGTGTCCACATGTTTTCATCAGTGGATAACCATTTATACATAGCTGCCAAAAGCAGGTTGGAGGTTGCAAGTCTACTTGAAGTTCTACCAGAAAAGTTGCTCTGGCCTGGGTCAAATACGTCATTGTTTTGGATTCAAATATCTATCTGTGCTCGATTGATCTTGCCAGGTGCAGTTGAGCCAATTAAGAGGACCAGAAGATGGTCCTTTTTTTTTTGGTTCCAATACTCCAGACAAGCTCAGTAAAGCATTGAAAAGTATTTGAGTCCAAAACTATTAGGAATTTGACGCAGGTCTGGTCTGTGTCTGTCTGTGTGTGCAGTGCCCACCATATTCCTGGGGAAGAAGCTGAAGGAGAAGGATGTGGACTCTAAGAGCCAGGTCATCGAGGGCATCAGCCGACTCATCTGCTCCGCAAAGCAGCAGCAGACCATCCTGAAAGGTGAGAGAGGGAGAGAGAGAGGGGTCGAAGGAGAGGGCATAATACAAATTATCAAAAATTCTAAACTCAACTCATTGTCTTGGACACTGGTGCATAATCGCTAATACACACAAAATGGACAATGTGCAGCCCTTCGAAAAACCCTGGCAGAATATTAAATTGCATAAACCAGGATATTCTCTGTGTGTAATTCATGTCAATAGAGCAAACTGAAGTTAATTGAATTTGGATGGAAGAGAGAATGGGGGAGGATAAGGGACAGGGAGAGACTTCTAGTGTGACTTTGTGTGTGTGGTTAATATTTATTCATTCGAAATATGTTTACTCAAATGGCTGACGCCATGCTTTTGAAGTGTGAGAGGTGGAAGGGTGCTCCTTGAAACCAGGTCAGGAACACACCAACACATCGGACAGGATCATACAGCAAGGTTTCAGCAGTGTGATACTTATGCTGCAAGGATTATTGGACCTTGTGTCCAATCAATAGCACTTAATGGCACTGAAGTTGTTGTTGGATTTGTTAACCAGAAGGGAGCGCAAAGCGCTACTTCAGTTGGCCTTAAAGCCGTAATGTACAGTTCAGTCCCACTGCCGTGGGGGGTAGCTTTGCTTCTTAATAAATGCAAATACAGAAGCAGGTGACCAGGATACAGCCTAACGGAAACTAACCAGGGAAAAGGGCAATCTATGAAGACGGGGATTCCTGGTCTCTGTTTTAACCCTGTGTTCACTCTTTCTCCCCCTTTCTCTCCCCCTCTCTTTCCCCTCCTTCCATCTCTCTCTCCCATTCTCCCCCTTTTTTGTATTTCCTGCCCCCCTCCCTCTCCCACACTCTCCCTCACTTTATCTCCCCATTTCTCTCTCTCCTTCCTTCCCTCCCTCTCTTTCTCCCATTTCTTTCTCTGCCTCTATCCCTTTCTCTGAACACCCCTCACTCCCCCTATATTTCCCTCCCTCCCTCTCTCCCTCTGTCTCCCCCCCCTCTCTCTCTCTCTCCCTCTGTCTCCCCCCCTTTCTCTCTCTCTCTCTCTCTCTCTCTCTCTCCCTCTGTCTCCCCCCCCCCCCCCCTCTCTCTCTCTCTCTCTCAGTGTCCATAGACGGGGTGGATTGGAATGATGTAAAGTTTTTCCAGCTTGCTGCTCAGTGGCCTACCCATGTGAAGTACTTCCCTGTGGGACTGTTCGGCTACAGTAAACCCCCCTCCTAGGACCCACCTCCTCCATCCTCACCTCTGCCCACCCATTGCACACAGCCCCTGTCTATCAGAGCTCTGTGATATCCCTGCTGACCAATCAGAACAGGACTGACCAAGGGAGGCAGGCCTCTCATACATATATATTTTTTTGTTTTGTTTTGTTGACGTCGGTTTTATTTGTGTATGTGTGTGTGTGTGTGTGTGTGTGTGTGCGCGTGCGCGCGTACATGTGTTTGTAAGCATGGATGGGATTTACAGCACAAAGTAAGTAAAGTGATGCCCTTCACTGTCTTAACCAGCAGAAAAGACGTTGGATTCAATTTCTTCCTGTTCAATGACCATCATCTGTCACAGCACTGTGAGATAATATTCAGTTCATCGTTTGCTAGAATCACCTCATCCCGGATGAGAAGGAAGAAAATGTAGTTATTCAAGATAATAATTTAGATGAAAGGATTTATTAAAGGATACTTAAATGTAAGTGGTCCGTGCCCTGCAGAAGATGGCAGGAGTGAAATTTGTAAACGCAAGGCAGAGGCAGTCCAGTTGTTCCTCTTAAATACTTTGGCACAGCCAAAGGAACACAGGTGATGATTCATACATTTCTTTCAGTCGTGAGCTCAGTGTTCGAAGGTTCTGCGTTCCTTTCTCTCTGGGGCTGACCTGTATGGAAAACCTTGTGTATATATCCACAAACGTATGCAACAAAATGAAATGGCAAAGTATGCCATTTGCTTGTAGAGAGAAATCTTTTATTTTTTTCATTTGGGGGTTCATTTCTAGTGTCCATCTTCTTTCTTGGAGGTCTTGTATTGTTTTTGTAGCAAAGAAGGCGTTCTGTGTGTGTGTGTGTGTGTGTGTGTGTGTGTCTTGGGGATGGGGAGATAATGGGTTTGGACAGGCTGGGGAGGTGTGTGTGTGTGTGTGTGTGTGTGTGTGTGTGTGTCTTGGGGATGGGTTGGGACAGGCCGGGGAGGTGCGGGTGCATTTTGGGGGAGTGCGTTCCTGTTCTTTGTATCTCCTATGCACTCCTCCATGCCTCAGAAGTCAGTGTTTCTTCCAAAGCACAAAGTTTCTAGCCACCTTCATCCAGCAGGTGACCAATAGCAGTCTCTCTGATGATGTGGTCATGTTTTTTTTCTGTGTGTTGTGTGAGCTTGATCGTTTTGTTACCAGTAACTGATGTTTCAATGTCCTGTCTTGTAGGTGCTGCAACACAGCAAAAAAAAATTAAAAATTCTGTGTCCGGTATATATGTGTAAAACAGTCGTACCATGTGACACAACTCACCAGTGAGCCGTGTGTGTTGATTTTGCAGTCAGCATTCCCAAACGTGAATTTAATATCTGTTGTTGGTGAAGTTGTCAATTACATGCTGTCGTATGATGGAGTAACTATATCTGTGGGGGTCAGATTTTTCCACTTGGCCATATCAAGGCTAGAAGTTTATCAGAAGGCGGTAAAAAAACAGGGGTGAAAAAAAACGTTTTACTATGTAAAGTTCCATGGTCAGGAGGACCAATTCTGTGAATATTATCTGGATGGAGGCATCTTCTCTTTATCTGTGCCTGATATTAATACATCAGTGGTCCTCACTCCTGGTCCTGGAGAACCAGAGGGTTTGCTAGGGTCCTCAATCCTGGTCCTGGAGAGCCGCAGGGTGTGCTGGCTTTTGTTGTGACTCAGCACTTTAATTGATCGATTAAAGCAGTCAATTGCACGGTAAATTACCTCACCTGGTTTCTTGGGCCTGAATTGGTTGCTGATGTTAAGGCGAAAACAAAAACCAGCACGCCGTGCGGCTCTCCCAACACCAGGAGTGAGGAACACTGGGTTACATGACTACCAGGGGATCTGTCTGTAAAGCTTGACTGTGGTTGTCCATCTACAGGTCCAAAGTACTATTTTACGTGTTCTGATAGCATAAAGTATTACAATAATAACAGGTCATTTTTTTAAGGGGGTGGATGTTTGGACCTTAATAGTGGAAATTCCAAAGCTGTCGCTAGTGGCAGATTATCCACGTTTACCTTTATTTGAATGCTAAAACAGAGTCTTAAATTAATTTGATTCATTCCAGCTGCTGTAATTTTGTCACCTTCGAAATTGGAGCCAATTTACAAAAAAAAAGGCTGTATTACAATGGGTAACCAGCTGCCATTTTGGAAAGAAAGTTCCCAAATTAGACCTAATGTGGAAATTAGACCAAACGTTGATGGTGGACTGGACTGGTCCCTCGTCTAATCACTTAGGGTAATGGCTAATTTGCTTTATCTGAAGATATTGATTGACTGTACCCTTGCCCTTGACATTCACCATTTGGCCTAAAAATTCCTGCTAGTTTCATCATAGCTAGTTTACCCTGGGTCACATGACTACGGGAGGAGTTGGGGTCATGTTACCATGGGAGGAGCACTGCTTAATTGTTAGATGCCACAGCAACTGGGACAACTGCTGGAAAATAGCTGGATGTTTTCAGTATTTCTTATTTGTCTGCGACAAACAGATGTAGCCAGTGGGTGAGATTTGTGTCGAGTCATTCGCCCTTCACCTTGGAATTTGGAGAATGGCAGTCGCAACAGTGTGGCTGCTCTGTCGCCTCACTGAGTTCACTGTGGTTTTGTGGATCGTCTGTTACAGTGGATAAGAGCAGGGGCTGAATGTCTGATGAGGTTTTGCACTTCTTGGAAAATTATCTTTGCCTTTTGGAGGCCACCCCCACCCCCATTTTATGCCACAAACTTTATATCATAATCACACATTTTTGAAAACATTCTTTGAGAAGTATTTTGGTGTAAACCCTATCAGAAAAAAACTAAAAACTACCAAAAAAAACATTCAATATTTGCAATCAATGATGAACGCTTGTGGATGTAAAACAAATATTATTTTGCACATGCAGTGTTTCTCCTGCTTCTGTCTTCTTCAAACGGTGCCCATTTGCCTATAACAGTAATGCGTGTACATGAGACAAGTGCTTGTAACATACGTTTAGGAATGTTCTTGTGTTCATTTTTTTTTTCATTTGATTTGTTATGTAGTGCTGCTTTTTCATAATTTAAGAAAGTTGTTAATCACAGTTGTTTGTGGAAATGTTACTCTGTGTATTTTTAAAATAATAATAATAAACAGCCCCGATTTGTAGCCATGTGTTCTTTGTCAGTGCTTTCTTATTAAAGTATGTGATTTGCTTTTGTGCTGTTTGACTTGGAAATTAGGTTAGGTTCTTTCTTTCTTTTTGAGGGTTTGATTATTATTATTTTTTAACATTGTTTTGCAGGGATCAAACAACTTTATTCTTGGCTTCTTATATAGCTTGTTGAAAATATTCTCAGTTGCTAATATTCTTAAACTAGTTAACTGTTATTTAACAATTTCTTATCTTAAACTATTAAAAGTTCATCATAATTGTGGTCACAGAAAGTCCTAATTGCACATTTAATTTACATTTTACCTCCGTCTGGATGACCCATATCAGCCACAACAATCTCATTACCAAGAAGAATTGGCCAATTCATCTTTGATTTGAAAGGCAGTAAAAGGGCTAAATTGGAGCTCATCATTAAATTATAATAACTAAAATGATTGAAAACGGATGTGTCGCAATTATTCCTGAGAAGGTTATTAAAACTCGCAACTTGCTCTTCATCCTACTCTGCCCAGGCCGGGGTACAGTAAGTGGGGGAGCAGGGCGGTGGTGGTGGTGATGTCACCGCTCTGAGCGACGGCTGTGGATTCTGGGAGAATTTCCATCACCAGCCAGCCATTTTCATAGCTTCCTGCTGTCATTTGTAAACACGGGTAGACGGACCGCAGCGTAGACCCGCACATTCACGGAGGCACGAAGGAACCAGCAAGGATGGATGGGAGGAAGCCGGCGAATCCTCCTCTCCCTCACTGAGATCACTTTACTGATCACGGCCGACCTCGAAGGAACTGATTGAACCGGGACTCAATCCTATTATAGCTAGCCACGCTAGCAAAATTGGCTACAATGCATGGTTTGGTATTCGCATGCGTAGCGGTACCAGCGAGATAAACCTAAGAGATAAAAATAAAGATATTCTTTACTTCGGAGTCAGCTGAAGAGGAATAAAGAAGATTGAAGGGGAGAGATTTAACTGAAGACGAAGACATTTATTCTGCATTGGAGAAAGGTGATTTTAGTTAGGCGGTTGACTAACCTAGCCAGCCTATAGCTTCGGTCCTTGTATACAAAGTCAATTCCTAACCTTTTAGCGAGTTGGCTGGCAATACAGTTTTATGATGTGTTTCACGCTTACGTTTAAGGTTCTAGCTAGCTATATAGTTAGTAATCACTGATGGATTCATTTTTATTTCTTAGTTCTTGGATGTTAATGTGTAACTTAGCGAGCTAGCCTTTATCTCGCTCATCGCATCTCTGCATCCCGATGTTCTGAACAATGATTAACTGAGGTACCATCGTAGTTAGCTGCCTTGCTAACGGTGCTAGCTAGCTAGCTCGGTCATTATTTATAAACTGAGTTAGATCGGACTTTTGAGTTTTGCAAGAAAATGCTGTGACTAGACGCAATCGTTTCTCGGTGTTGGAAAAAAACGTTTGAGAATGTATTATGATGCATGACTTCACCTTACTGCACTAATAAATAATTTCTAGTGGATGCCCCAGGCTTGCACTTTTGTCGCTATCCTAGCTAGCTAGTTGTGTATATTTAGCTGGTTGTGTGAGTGCGATCGTTTACCGTGTCAGAGGCATTGCACGCAGGTAGCAGATAAGCTAAATTTAGCAAAACACCTAGGCTACAGTTGTATTATATTCGATTGGTTAGCTAACGTTAGCTGACGGGCTTGTTACTCGGATTGCATCCTTCATTAATGTCCCGATAGATGCATAGCTAGCCTAGGTCCTGAGGGATTAATAACATACATTCAATATGTTAATATAAGTTGCAAAATGTTTGACGGCATGGAATGAGTGGACACATTCTTCAAATCCATTGCCACGTTAGCGACATGGAAAAAGTCCTTGCCCCACCTCATATGCAATATTAACGTGTCCTTCAAAACAACCCATGTAACGTTAATGTATTCTGTTATTTCCTTTAACATATCTAGCATTAGAGGGGTAATGTTTAAACATTTGGTTGCCTTTGTCATTGGATTGTAGCGGACTACTTGTCATTAGTTTTGAGTAACACGCCGTTATACTGTTATCTGTTAAAGTTAACGGTACCGGCTTGATAACACTGGCAACGATCAGTCACCTTCATTTACTCTTTTGTTTAGCTATCCTAGTTTCTGTGATGGAAGGTTGTTTGCATTAATACTGAGCACATTTCGAGCCATTATCTGTAATAATTTACTTGCAGTGAAGTGACGTATTGATAGTCTGTTGGAATATAGTTATAAAACCTATAAATATTTTTTGAGCAAGGTGTCCCTGCGCCGATTGGCGATGTTACCGATGGAAATTGCGGGATAGCTGATGTTGGTGCATTGCAGTCGATATGGAGGGAGGAGGGAGAAGGGAGGGGTGATTGTGTGGGCAGCGGCCTCCTGGTGGCGTGCTTGGGAGAAGCCGAGGTATTCTTTCAAAAATGGAAATGACGGCGATCTATTCTGCGCAAGATCTGCACGACTGCCTGAGCTTTTCCCATCGTCACCACCAGCCACGCAATGCAATGTACAGATAAGTCAATATGCACGGAATAGGCAAACGTCCTCATGAAAGTGGGTGCTGGGTCATACGTGTTCAGTCGTGCGTTTAGCTGTTCCGCATCACCTGTTTGTTTATATTTGCGCCAGTTTGGCAGACCATTTTGCCTCACTGGGACGGATTTAGTTGAACAACTTTTTTTTGGTTTGTTTACTCTGACTCTAATATTGTCATATGTAGTCCGACATTAGAATCACGCTTCGCCATTACCAATGTCAGAGCGTCATTGCTTTGTTTTGTTTGGTTAAACCTAACATAGTGTGCCGACCTTAGACCGATCCGACGTTCGACCGTTTACAAGGATAACACCCGTGCACTTTTAAAGGTGTGATCGATATTCCCTGAACAATCACATGAACTCCATTGCGGTGGGTCTAATGGGCGATTCATAGCGGAGAACACTTCCAGAAAAAGCCCTGCGAGAATCTGATCAGTGTCAAAGTTTGTCCTTGCCTACATTTGCTGCATCACTGAGTGCTGTTCACAGACACAGGACAGACATCTGATCGTCTGGGGTTCAAGGCTAGGTTCAAACAGGAATATTAAAAGACTTGGATAGTCTAGATACCGGGAAACAAAATTAAATCGACCTCAATCAACATTGGTTGGTGGTGCAAGCGCATAGTACCTCTTCCCTACACAGTACAGATAATTTTCATGGTTTTCCACAGAAAAGTTCCCAGTGACTAGTACTGTACACTCAAAGTACTGTATATACATTTCTTGATGATATTTCAGCCGGGAGAGCATGTTAAAAAACAATGTCTGAGCTTCAATCCTGCTCTGTGTGGATGCCATCTCTTTAATTGGCTTCTCACAACCCAATTAATAATACTGCTATGGGTTTTTACAGCTATATCATGTTTCCAGGTACCAACAGTCAGTTTCCAATTATTTCCCATTCAATCCCTGCATCATATTGTTGTCCATATCTATAAATGTATCCAGCCACATGAATGGTTAGTCTAATGGCACAGAGATCATTTAAATCTCAAAATATGTTCTAATCTGTGTAAGCCGCCTTAACTGTGGTCTGGATTTTATTTTAAAATCCAAACCCTACCCCCCGTCCTCCTTCATGCAGTGTGAACGCAGCTTAGGCGATGTCCACCATGGTGTACCCACGGGAGGAGGCTTTGGAGAGGCTCAGCCAGGACGAAATCGTCCTCAACACGAAGGCTGTGATCCAGGGCCTGGAGACTCTGCGTGGCGAGCATGCCCAGCTCCTCACCTCTCTGCTGGACTGCGGCCCACCCGCTGCCCAGGAGAAGTCCGGCCTGCTGCGCAAGAGCCTGGAGGCCATCGAGCTGGGGCTCGGCGAGGCACAGGTACTGCAAGGCATCGGATAGGGGTGTGTGAAAGTAAGAGTGTGTTTTGTCTGTGTGTGTGTTTGTGCTGGGGGTTGGGGGGGGTGGGGGGGGGTGTGTGGATTTTGGGTGATCCTGATGGAACGTTTTGAGTCCAGACCTGGGTCAAATATGTAATTGTTTTAGGTTCAAATACCTTTTATGTGCTTGATTGATCTTACCTGGTGCAATTGAGCCAACCAAGAGTTTGCGACTTTTTGAGATTATTTCATTGGTTCACATACACGAGACAAGCACAGTAAGGTCTAGACAAGTATTTGAATCCAAAGCAGTTATGTATTTGACCCAGGTCCAGTGAAGTGGGGGTTGAGGATAGGCTGATTAGTGGATTTCAGGTGATATTGATGGAACGTAGGTTTGAAAGCAGGATTTGGGTTCCTGTGTGGAGTCTGTAGGCGCATGCATGTTTCTAGGTGCAATCGGGTTGGTTTGGGTTGAATCAGAGGACTTAGTTTAGTGACAGTTGTTGGTTGTCGGCTGACCCCCTCGGCCCCCTCCCCAGGTGATCATCGCGCTCTCCAGCCACCTGAGCGCGGTGGAGTCGGAGAAGCAGAAGCTGCGGGCGCAGGTGCGGAGGCTGTGCCAGGAGAACCAGTGGCTGCGGGACGAGCTGGCCAACACCCAGCACAAGCTGCAGAAGAGCGAGCAGAGCGTGGCCCAGCTGGAGGAGGAGAAGAAGCATCTGGAGTTCATGAACCAGATCAAGAAGTTCGATGACGACGTCTCGCCCTCCGAGGAGAAGGCCGGCGAGAACGCCAAGGACAGCCTGGACGACCTCTTCCCCAATGACGACGACCAAGGGCCAGGTAGGGTAGTGGAAGCCTACTACACCTCTTCCCCAACAACGATGACCAAGGGCCAGGTAGGGTAGTGGAAGCCTAGTAGACCTCTTCCCCAACAACGATGACCAAGGGCCAGGTAGGGTAGTGGCAGCCTAGTAGACCTCTTCCCCAACAACGATGACCAAGGGCTAGGTAGGGTAGTGGAAGCCTAGTAGACCTCTTCCCCAACAACGATGACCAAGGGCCAGGTAGGGTAGTGGAAGCCTAGTACACCTCTTCCCCAACAACGATGACCAAGGGCCAGGTAGGGTAGCAGCAGCCTGGACAGTGTGAACAGGGCAAAATCATCGCCCCAAACGCATCGGCCGATCTGTTTTAGGATTGTGTGGAACTTCAATTTCAATTTCATTAGCTCAATCATGTCTGAATCTGATATGCGTATAAGCACCAGCTACAGTCACAGCCTGCAGATGTATCCTAAATATTTTACTGTGGTCCAGTACAGGAGTGAACCAGTGTGGTTTATAGAGCGGTCAGAAAACAACTAAAATTAAGGTAACTGCTTGGAACAAAAACCAGCACATAGATCGGCCCTCCAGGACTGGAGTTGTGCATCCGTGGCGTGGTGGCTGAGGTACATGACTGGGAACCTGGAAGGTTGGTGTGTCAAGCCATGATGAGATCTGGGCGTCCATTGGGCCCTTGAGCTGGGCCCTTTACCCCACACTGCACCCCGGCACTGCACGATCCTAAGTAACTAGGATGGGTCAAATGCAGAGGACCCGTTACCCCATGGGTAATTCAATAAATTATATCTTTGAGCGCTCCTCTGAATGCTGTTTGCGGGTTGCACACTGATCTCTCTCCGCCGCTGTCCCCAACAGCCACAATAATGGGGTGATTTATGCGAGCATCAAAAATGCCGTGTAAGCCTTTTTTCTTTGATTCTTTATTTTTCTTTTTTTTCTTCTTTTTTTTGCATAGCACACTGTTATTTATTATAAACCACTCGCTAGCACATTCTTTAGTTAACAGACTGCACAACAAAATGATTTGCCCAAATTCTGTTCAGTAGTTCAAGCAAGGTAATCGCATTACCTCAAATTTAGTCTGAAAAATGCCATGTCCTGACCTAACACGCTTTGTATTGAGTGTGCTGACATAGCTGATATGAAGCCAATGGCAGTTCTTTTGAGCAGTACAGAAGTACTTTGATTAAATGGAAGTAATCCAATTAACCCAAAAAGTATTCTGGCCTGCTAAGTGTCCTTTCTGTATCTAGGCCTCAAGCCTTAGAAGAGAATTTCAGACTCCCTCACACAACCCACAACACATAATACACCAGAGCTAATCAAATCACAGTCCCAGAGGTCAGAACTGCTGGCTTTCTATCCTCCCTTGACCTGGGAGTGTGGTGTGAAGACAGTCTGGCCTATCCGCAGCACTGATTGTTCAGCTAATTACCGGGGAGAAAAGAAAACCAGGGCCAGATTTTAAGATAGCTCTACTACACCATCACTCGGAAGATAAAATTATGAATTATAGATTTCTGCAAAGCAGATGATGTTTTTGATCTTTGACCCTTGACCCCTAACCCCTTGACCCCATCCATTCCTTGCTCAGCCCAGCCCAGTGGAGAGGTCGCAGCCCAGCAGGGAGGTTATGAGATTCCAGCTCGACTCCGTACCCTCCATAACCTGGTGATCCAGTACGCCTCCCAGGGCCGGTACGAGGTGGCCGTGCCCCTCTGTAAGCAGGCCCTAGAGGACCTGGAGAAGACCTCCGGCCACGACCACCCAGACGTGGCCACCATGCTCAACATCCTGGCTCTAGTGTACAGGTAGGCCCCATGCTCAATATCCTGGCTTTAGTGTACAGGTAGGCCCCGCGCTAAACTTCCTAGCTCTAGTATACAGGTAGGCCCCATGATAAACTTCCTAGCTCTTGTAGACCCCATGCTAAACTTCCTGGCTCTAGTGTACAGGTATGCCCCATGATCAACATCCTGGCTGTAGCGTACAGGTAGCCCCCATGCTAAACTTCCTAGCTCGAATATACAGGTAGACCCCATGCTAAACTTCCTAGCTCTGGTAGGCCCCATGCTAAACTTCCTAGCTTTTGTAGGTCCCATGCTAAACTTCCTGGCTCTAGTGTACAGGTATGCCCCATGATCAACATCCTGGCTGTAGCATACAGGTAGCCCCCATGCTAAACTTCCTAGCTCGAATATACAGGTAGACCCCATGCTAAACTTGTTAGCTATGGTAGACCCCATGCTAAACTTCCTAGCTTTTGTAGTCCCCATGCTAAACTTCCTGGCTCTAGTGTACAGGTATGCCCCATGATCAACATCCTGGCTGTAGCGTGCAGGTAGCCCCCATGCTTAACATACTAGCCCTGGTGTACAGGTAGGCCCCATGCTCAACATCCTGGCTGTAGTGTCCAGGTGGGCCACATGCGCAATCTGTTAAAAAAAAATTGCAACAGTAACACGTCAAAGAGTTGCTTTGTTCATTAACAATCTTACAGTGTGAGTAATCAACATACCTATGATTAGCCTCAGTTACAGTAAAAGCAGCAAAACTGAGTGACTGGACCCCTTTTACTTGACCCACAGACGTGTAATGTGCAAAATAATATGGATTATTATTAAATCCATAATAAAGGATTTTGTGGTAGTGTTTTTTCAAGGTTTGATAGCTTTATTAAAATTTGTCATTATTTTTGGACAATTTAGTGGTACAGTTTTTTCAAGTGTTGGTTATTTTATGAAAATCAATCATTATTTTTTGACAATTTTGTGGTGGTTTTCAAGTATTGATTATATATATATATTTTTTTTATTTGTTTGCTCCAGGGACCAGAACAAGTACAAGGAGGCGGCCCACCTGCTGAACGACGCCCTGGCCATCAGGGAGAAGACCCTGGGCAAGGACCACCCTGCCGTGGCCGCTACGCTCAACAACCTGGCCGTGCTCTACGGCAAGCGGGGCAAGTACAAGGAGGCCGAGCCGCTCTGCAAGAGGGCCCTGGAGATCCGCGAGAAGGTGCTGGGCAAGTACCACCCGGACGTGGCCAAGCAGCTCAACAACCTGGCCCTGCTGTGCCAGAACCAGGGCAAGTACGACGAGGTGGAGTACTACTACCAGCGCGCCCTGGAGATCTACGAGTCCAAGCTGGGCACCGACGACCCCAACGTGGCCAAGACCAAGAACAACCTGGTGAGGACAACCGGGACCTGGGGCAGATACGCCATTTGTTTTGGATTAAAACATTTTCCACGCTTTACTGAGCTTGTCTGGCGTAATGGTACCTATGGAATACTAAAAAAGTGGAAACCTCACTTCTGGTCCTAGTTCTTGTCTGGTCTGGTCTGGTCTGGTCTGGTCTGGTTGGCTTAGTCTCACCAGGCGAAATCAGTCGAGCACAGAAAAGTATTTTAAACCAAAAAGATTGGAGACCCTCCACCCCCCCTCATTGACTTAATCAACCCTCCGTGTAGTAGTCATGGCATCGGTGTCTGATAAATCATAAGTATAGGTGATTAATTTAATCTTTAATGTTGTCATTTGCTATATTTTAAAGAAGTTTTCAGTTCAGGCACTGTTTTTGACACCCGCACCATTTTAAAAGTATAAAATCGGCAAAATCTAAACAATGCCCACCCCTAACTATCAGTGACACTAAAGCTTCTGTAGGTAGTGTACTCGCTTTCCACTGACTCCCTCTCCCTCTCTCTCTCCCTCTCTCTCTCCCCCTCCCTCTCCCTCTCCCTCTCCCTCTCTCCCCTTCAGGCTACGTGCTATCTGAAGCAGGGGAAGTTCAAGGACGCCGAGTCGCTGTACAAGGAGATTCTGACCCGCGCTCACGAGAAGGAGTTTGGATCCGTCAACAGTAAGTCGAGCAGACTCGCGTTCTGTTCCTGTGTCGTTATGGTTACGCGCCGCAGATGCCGTTCCCTGTTCCGATTCGCCAGAAGGGATCAGAAAGTAGCAGGTGCAGCTGGCATTGGCTGTTTTTTCTGGTTACAGCCAAATGAGCTACTCTTATTGGCTTGCCAGACATCCCCAGGCTGCCAGCTGTTGTCAGTAAGAGATGAGTTAACGCCAGCTAGAGGGGAAGCTCTTCTGTGGTCCTGTGGGGGCAATGGCACAGATTTGCCTGTAGGGGGCGCTGCAGCCCACACACATATTTTCATGTTTTTGAGCTTTTCATCCTGGAGCCTTCCATCTGTGCTCCATACTGATTAAAACAATTACAATGCACAAAAAGTAAAACCATTGCAATTTTGGTGGATGTGTGCATATTTAGGGTCTAAATGCTATTTTTCCAATTGAAATTATTGGAGGATGTTGCTGAATGTTAACACAGAAAGCTGACCACAGGAGATGGGGAGAGAATTGGGCTCTGGAGGCAGGGTTAGGGACGGAAAAAAACCCAAAAACTGCTCTTTGAAAAAGTTTTGTGGGCGTTTTAGATGCTAAAACCAGGAAGAGAGAGCTGATGCATGTGGGCTTTAACTCTGTTGGCCGGTGCCTGTTTGAGGAGATGTACAGAATACAGTATCCGTTTATAAAGGGTATCGAATATGGATCGCGGTGTCCTTAGTGTGACCTAGCTGGGTGGGGGATGCGCTTCTAGAAACGGGAGTTCATAAAACGATGACACTGCTCTCTTTTCAGACGACAACAAACCCATCTGGATGCACGCGGAGGAGCGGGAGGAAAGCAAGGTGAGCATGCACGGCCAGGCGGCCGGAGACGGGGTGTGAGAGGGGGGTTCCGCTCGGTCCTGTCCGTGGGCCTTTTCGTTTCTCACCCCTCCTCTCCCTCGTTCTCTCTCTCTCAGGGCAAACGCAAGGACTCGGGTCCCTACGGAGAGTACGGGAGCTGGCACAAGGCCTGCAAGGTGGACAGGTGGGTTAGGAGCCCGGATCTACCCAAATGTTTCTCTTTCTTTCTCTCTCTCTCTCTCTCTATCACTATCTCTTCCTTTTTAGCTCTATCTATTGCTCTATCTATCACTATTTCTTTCCATTTATTTGTTTCTCTTTCACGCTCTCTCCGTCTCTGTATCGCTCTATCTGTTTCTCTTTTGCTCTGTCTCTGTATCTGTTTCTCTTTTGCTCTGTCTCTGTTTCTCTTTTGCTCTGTCTCTGTATCTGTTTCTCTTTTGCGCTGTCTCTGTATCTGTTTCTCTTTTGCGCTGTCTCTCACTCTCTTTCTCTCCCTCCCTCGACCGTGACTCAGTGTGATTAATAATGATCACGGCTGTGCTGTGGAACAGAACTCCTCACTCTGCCCGGAGTGACTCAGCACAACTGCTGAGGTCACCTCCTCCATTTTCTTTTCTCCTCTCTGTCACCCCCACTCTAGTTAATGCCAGTTGTTTGTCTGTCAGTGTACATTAGCCTGGCTGTATTGATAGTTGGCTCTTGGCTTCTTCTTATTTTCTTGCTGCAGCCAGCACTTCTGGAAAAGAAAGAACTTGTGCATTTTATTGATTCTGTTTGTGTCCCTTTGTATGTTGATTTTAATTTGTTAATCATTAGTATTATGATCATGGGTATTTACTTCTTTTTTTTTTTTCTGTCAGCCCTACAGTCAATACCACCCTGAAAAGCTTGGGGGCGCTGTATCGCCGGCAAGGAAAACTTGAGGCTGCTGAAACACTGGAGGAATGTGCCACCAAAACACGTAAACAGGTACTCACTCAACCCACAATACCTACTACACCCTCACTCAACCCAAAACACCTACTACACCCTCACTCAACCCAAAACACCTACTACACCCTCACTCAACCCACAATACCTACTACACCCTCACTCAACCCAAAACACCTACTACACCCTCACTCAACCCAAAACACCTACTACACCCTCACTCAACCCAAAACACCTACTACACCCTCACTCAACCCACAATACCTACTACACCCTCACTCAACCCAAGACACCTACTACACCCTCACTCAACCCAAAACACCTACTACACCCTCACTCAACCCAAAACACCTACTACACCCTCACTCAACCCAAAACACCTACTACACCCTCACTCAACCCAAAACACCTACTACACCCTCACTCAACCCAGAACACCTACTAGACCCTCACTCAACCCACAACACCTACTGCACCCTCACTCAACCAGAAACACCTACTGCACCCTCACTCAACCAGAAACACCTACTGCACCCTCACTCAACCAGAAACACCTACTACACCCTCACTCAACCCACAACAGCAATATTCCTGTGCACCGATCCGGACTCCTAAACGTCTGTAGCAGAATAGCAACTGCTTTTTAAGAGTGACAGCCTGCCCACATCTGGAGAACAACGTAACTGATGCATCTGCCCCCTTACCCTGTCTTCCTCCGTCTCCCTCCCTCCCTATCTTCCCTTCTCTGTCCCTCCCTCCCTCTCTTCCCTTCTCTGTCCCTCCCTCCCTCTCTCTCCCCCTCCCTCCCTCCCTCTCTCTCTTCCCTTCTCTGTCCCTCCCTCTCAGGGCATAGACGCCATTAACCAGAGTAAGGTGGTGGAGCTGCTGAAGGACGGGGGGGCCGGAGGGGCTGAGCGACGGCAGAGCCGCGAGGCACTGAACGGGCCCGGGGCGACACGGGGGGACTGCGAGGGCGACGAGGGGGCCGAGTGGAACGGGGTAAGGCGCATCCAAACTCTAATGTAATTGCTGTGGTTCTAGAAGGCTGCCCTGTGCCTTTGCACTACCCACCCCCTCTACACCCCCCTCACTTGTCTTTGTTCTTTTATAGCTACTTTATGTCCACATTACATTACTAATGTTTGCCAAGTTGTTTGGCCTGCAGTTGATTGAATCCCTCCCTCCCTCTTTCAATCTCTCCCTCCCTCCACCTCTGTCCATCTGTCACTCCATCCCCCTCTCTCTCTCTATCTCTCTCCCCCTCCTTCTGTCCCTCTCCCCCTCTGTCCCTCTCTCTCTCTCTCTCTCTCCCTCCCTCTGTCCCTCTCCCCCTCTGTCCCTCTGTCCCTCTCCCCCTCTGTCCCTCTCTCTCTCCCTCCCTCTGTCCCTCTCCCTCTCTCTCCCCCTCTCTCTCTCTCTCTCTCTCTCTCTCCCTCCCTCCCTCTCCCCTCTCTCCCACTCTCTCTCTCTCTCTCTCTCTCTCTCTCTCTCTCTCACCCTCTCTCAGGATGGTAACGGAGCCCTTCGCAGGAGTGGCTCGTTTGGGAAGATCCGTGACGCTCTCCGCAGGAGCAGTGAGATGCTGGTGAAGAAGCTGCAGGGCAGTGGCCCCCAGGAGCCCCGCAACCCAGGGTGAGTCAGGGACCCCCAGATCCCTGGCCCCGGCCCTGGCCCCTTCTGTCCTCCTTTGGGCCCCTAGAGTACGAGGGGGTGCTTCCAGTTATGGTTGTTTAGGATCGGATTAATTTACACATGCACACAAGACACCATTACAAGAGTATGGCTGAGACTCCTCTGCGACTCCTCTTTGCTCTGTGACTTGATTCCACCGGTTGATCATCTTTGAGGGGAACAGGTGAAATTAATGAAATTAAGTTGGGGAAAATGCGTCCTGCTTACTAATGGGTGTCTGTCTGTCTGTCTGTGTCTGTCATTCCGTCAGGATGAAGAGGGCCAGTTCTCTCAACTTCCTGAACAAGAGCGCAGAAGACCCAGCACAGGTATGAGCCCAGACCCTTCCTGGCTCTCGCTCTGCGGAAGTTCTGTTGGAAATCATTGGACCTGCTGTTTTATGTAATTTCTCTGCTTCACTGAACCTCTGATCTGTCTGCTTTCCTTTTCCCAGGACCCCAATGCAGGCCTATCAGAATGCAGAGGACTGAGCGCCAGTAATGTGGACCTGTCAAGACGCAGCTCTCTGATTGGCTGAAGTTAGGTGGAAATTAGGTGGGGCAGAAAAAGCAATGCTTCATGAAAAGGGTATTTCCCGCCCAAAATACTGTAAACAAAATGAAATGCATTTCTCTTTATAGAAAAATTCCAAAAAGAAAGAAAAAAAAAAAACACATGGCTTTCTGATCAACACTGGAAAACCTGATTGCTTTACTGGAAATTACACTGGAAATGATCAAACTAGTATTAAAAAAAAAAAAAGAAAAAAAAAGAAAGTAATTCAGCATGCTGCTTCCTAGACTTGGGGTGGAATGTCTGCAAGGGAGACACCTAGTGGTAGGTTTGAGTAACAACATCATGGCAAAATCGCTGGACAATTGCCTGACTCCTTTATGCAGACATGTCATCTCATGTTAGAATCAGATTTCAACCTTAAAGAGAAAAAAAAACATTGCATATAAATATAAAAATATATATATTTCAGTAGTGGCATGTATTACTGCAAATGCTTCCCCACGTGTTCGATAGAAAACACCAATCACCACGACAAAACTGTTTTGGAAAATAAAATAAAAAAATAATTGGAAAAAGTTGAATAAGAGTTGCCTTTTGCAACTTTTGCAGTCAAAGATGAGTGGTCACAATTGGGGTTTATTTTATTTTATTACATTTAAAGAAGTCTATTAAAAGGAAAGTAGGGAATGGATGAAAAAACAGCACTGCATACAATTGAACCTCACTTCTTGCCTTCTGTGTATATATAGGTATAATTTATTGACTTTCTTCTGTGTATATAGCACACCAAGATTGTGTTGATGCTGTAGAATTTAGGCGGGTTGTTGAACAGTTTTTGAGAGGATCGATGAAGGGAGGACTAGTTTAAAAGGTTACTATGGAGACTCGGAGCTCAATTCACATTTTCTCCCTATGAAAATACAGGGATGGTAAAACCAACTCGTCCAGTAAATGACATATCAATGAAAGACGATATAGGTTGAGTGTAGTTTGTCATCTGCTCTTGCCGAGAGTCAGGTGTTCGATAAAACACTGATTTGAATTGCAGCATTGGTCTTTGATGTTGTACATTGTATTGCCAATCTCATTGTTGTGACATGGACACACACACACACACACACACACACACACACACACACACACACACACACACACACCTCAGTCACAACTGTTCGTCCCTTCTCCAGATTAAACAAAATTTTTCAATAGAATCCGCAAGGTGTTCCAGTCGACTGTAATTGGCTTAAGCAAGCTAGATGGGTGCTGCTGGGGGCCAGTTAGTGGGTTGGTAACTGCATTGAGAGGTTACCAATCCAAGATGGCCGTCTTGTGGTTTACATTGACAAATGACCAATACAAGATGGCCGTCTTCTGGTTTACAAGCATGTTTAAATGGATGGATTACAGGCATTTGGCCCTTCCCTTGCTGTTGCCAAAAATATGGTCATTACTTTGTTCCGTATTGTTGTATCATGAGTTGATGCTCAGCTTGGACCCTTGATATCCAGTATCTGACGTGCATCCAGTATGCACTTAAGAGAACCGTGTTTCCAACTGCAGTCTTCATCCCCATTCACATTGGTGCCTTGTGAACTCAATTGACTGGAACCTGAACGCACTGTTTTTAGCCCCATAGAAACTGCCACTGCTAAAAAGGTTTGTTCATTTTCAATGGGAATAGTAAGGGCCATTTTAACAGAAGGCTCAAATTTAGTTTGCAAATAACTTGAACAAAATAGCTCCCCCCTATTTGACATTTCAAGGTGTTTCCCACACGAGATTGAATTGTGTTGGTCTGGTGGGTTATGAACTTATACCCGGTCAACTGAAAAACTGCAGAAACTTCCTGTTACACTAATATTCTCAGTGTAGTCCATGTTTCTACTTATTTAACCTTACGTTAAGGGGAGCACATCAGTGAACTTTGTTATTCATTATTTGAATGTTACATTTTTTTTTTGTTTGTTTTTTTTTTTTTTTTACTTTGATGGTACTCTAGGTCATTAATGTTGAATGTCATTTTATTGTGTGTGTGTGTGTGTGTGTATATATATGAGTTAATTTCTCTGAATAGACTGGTTTGGGAGAGGACCAGCTGTAGAATGAATGTGTTTTTGGTAGGATGAGGGTAAAATAACTATCTGCTCTATGTAGTGGCTACCAGTTACAGTTATTTCTGGGGGGAGGGGGGGGGGTGTGCTTTTCTATTTAAAAATAATAATTTGAGAGGTTCTCAAAAAGTTTGAAAAAGGAGGTAGGAGAACAGGGGGAATCTGAAAGAAAAAGGGAGATGGATATAGGGAGGTAGGGAGGTCATGACTGGAAGCCATTGGGAGAAGAATTAAAGTGAAAGAGGGATATGAGGGAAGAGAATGAGAGGTTAAGAAGAGAGAAAGAGAGGAGGGAGCAGGAGGGGCAGATGGCATTAATTTTCTTTAACCTGTGAAAAAAAAAAAATCTGCTGTAGCAAGAGGTACCTGTATAAACTGGCACTCTTTATGATGTGAATCTTAGTCCCGTGCACACGCACATTCTCAGCTCCTAATGCTCAGCTCCTCAGCTCTGCTATGTGTGGTGACATGAAGAGGCGATACCATGGCAGGGCCACCAGGGGGCGCTGGTCTGCGGTCTGTGTGCGCTGAATAATGCTGTATACTTCTGAACGGAATGTGACGTCGCAAAGGCAGGTCTGCCGGATGCCAATGATAATGAGCATGCTCCTCCACTGGGCACTGGTTGGTCAGAATGTAGTGGCTACTGGGGCTTGTGGGAAATGTATTTCAGTGACGGGTCCCATTGTGAGGGTGCCAACCTTGTGTATATTTTAATAAAGGCTCAATAAATGAAATGAAAAAAAAAACAACACACTTTTCAAACTGAAATCCGGTGTTTGTCTCTGCTTTGATACAACAAACCTCCCAGGGTAATGGAAAGAATGAACTTATTGTTCCTAGGGAGAGTTAGATGTTTTAATGTCTATGTTTTATTTATTTGTTTTTAATGGGATTTTTACATTAGTTATTTGTATCAGTCTGTTAATATTAATTAATAATGTATAGAGAAGATTTTAAATGTTGACTTTAGATTAAAATGTTGATTTAGTGGTGATGTACTGCTTTTGTTTTATTGCTCTGAAACAAAAATTAAGAGCAGTAAACAAACTTGAACTTGGGGAGGAAACAAAAATGTCCTGTGGAAGTAAAACATTACTTTAAAATGTTTTGAACCCAAAGGGGTACTTTCCCTTGAAGAAATGGGCTTTGAAAGGTATTCTCCCACATACAGATATAAAGATATGCTCATAAACAATGAAGTGATGCATCGATATGAAGATTAAAACCTTATAAGCCGTATGCTGTATGTTAGGTATAAAACCTCATAAGCGGTATGCAGTGAAGAAATCAGAGCGGTGTGTTTTGGGGGAATGAAAAAGGGGGTCAGGGCTCCAGGCGCTGTTGGGCGTGCGTGTTCCCCCGCCGCAGGCTGTGGGCGAGCAGACACAACGGCCCTCTTCCTGTCTTCGTCTCCGAGGCACACCTGCCGAATCGCACACGACGCGCGGCAGCAGCGCAGGCGGGAGGAGGTATTTAGGCGATTGGGGAGACCGTGCTGAGGAAATGGACCCTGGTCCTGTCCGCTGCAAACTGGAACACATCGACTCTGGTATTTCAAGTAAGTTTTTCACACTTTGTTTTCTCGACGGCAGCGAGGCGTTTTGTCAGTTGATCTATTTCAACGACATCTCACCTCATCAAAGCTCTGACCGAAATATGCTTTAACACGGGTTTCCTTTTTTTGAGAGTGGCTTCTTGCTTCTTTTGACTGGTATGAAGTGGAGAGGACATCTCTTTCATTTCTGTTGGCTCTAGTGTGAGCTGTCAAGGGGAGTCACGGTGCCCCTCTTATGGAATAAGAGAAATGTCGCAATCTGTCTACGCAGAGCAAGATTAGGCTTGAGCCCCTGCAAATTGGTGTCCCATTTTACTCCTACGTTCGGGTTTGAAAACAAGGCAAATATTGTTCTAGTGTTTCAAAACTTGGCAGATGAGGACTGGCGAATATATTACTCTAGTGATTTTAATGCAGTCATCTTGTACATTGTAATCCTGATATGAAGCACAAAGTTGTATATAGAGCAAAGGTGCTCATTCTTTTCCATGTGTGGGCGTGCAGACACAGACAATTAAATTTTCCTTTGAAGTAGTACAATGATTACTGCTGGGTTTAAAATGACCTCTTGGCGATAAGTTAATGTACATCACTCCTGATTATCAGGCTGGCCGTATTGCACAAAGAAAAGTTCATATTCTTGGTGTATGGGGTGTCCATGTATAGATATATACAGGGCATTCTGTAAGTATTTGGACAGGGGCACAATTTTTGTTTGCTTTACCGGCATTGACTCTTATTGGGCCTTCATGTTTGCACTCCATATGCAAATGGAGTCTGCTGATGTACAATTGATGCCCACATCTCAGATCAACTCTTGACCTTTTGTTGGATTTGGTAAATGGTTAGCGTTCATATAGCGCCTTTATCCAAAATGCTGTACAACTGATGCTTCTCATTCACCCACTCATACACTCACACACCAATGGCGATTGGCTGCCGTGCATGGCACCAACCAGCTCGCCAGGAGCATTTGGGGGGTGCCTTGCTCAGGGACACTTCGACTGCCAGAAGACTGCTGAGCCAATGTCGCCTTGTGGATTGCTTGTGCATGAACTAATCATGCAACATCACTGCTGGCCAAGAAACAGCTGAGTAGCTAATTTTGTCCAATTACTTTTGGTTCCCCGAAATGGGGGGGGGGGGGGTGTATAAAAATGGCTACCCGGGTCACCTGTTGTGGATGTAAATTAACGCTGACAGTCTCCACTAATGCGTATGAATTGTTTCATTTCAAATTCAATGTGTTGGTGTACAGAGCCAAAACTACAAATAATGTGTCATTGTCCAAATGCGTACTCTGTATATACTGTATTTAATATTCTTTGAGGCTAGATATATTTTCTTGCATCGAGTATGATTAAGTCTAACATTTTGATCAGTATACTGTATACTTGTGGGGGGAAAAATCCGGCATTCAGTATTGAACTGGGTGGCCCATGTTTTCATGAATCAATTTGATATCGTTGAATGAACTTCCTGGTTGCGTGTCTTAGTGGATGTGCTCTCGTTTTTGGCTGCTGCCCTGTCGCTTTCCCAGGTTCCTTCTCTACGATGTCGATGGCCTCTTCACCCCCGGAGTCGGCTGCCCTGCAGCCTCAGGGCCCCGCCCTGATCCAGCTGCAGATCGGCCTGTTTCGGGTGTGGGTGCCTGTGTCCGGCAGTCAGCTCAACTTCCACGGCGTGAAGAAACTGGCGTCCCAGATCTTAGAGAAGAAGGTACATCCCAAAACACGACTACACTCCGTGCTTCACTCCGGTGCCGGAGACTCTGTGCGTTGGCAAAAAAAAAAAACCGTATGGCGTGCTCCGTTCTGATCCGCACTGCGTTGTAAATGGAATACTCATTTTAAATCGTTCTACAGTAACTGTTTGCTGCAAACATAGCTTGCCGTGAATGTTCTCTATATTGTGTGCTGCCATTCGGAAAAAGCTGAAATGTTTGGAATATGAAGGCAACCACCGTACCGAGTCTCCCCTGCATACGGAGGCTGCCTGATCAAGCACGAATCGGGCTTAAAAAGCACAAACATAAAACATTACCACTGTGTCGGTGTACGCTGATGTACGCCGCCTATGTTTGAACCCTTGGTCCCCATAAGTGTGACATACGGTACGTTCTGTCTGAGTGTCTGAGGTACTTGTGAGGACATCGTGTTTGCTGAAGTTTCCAGAGGTTGCAGACTATTTTTTGGAAATATGTCATACCTGTGTCCTCAAATTTAAAATACCACAATTACTTTAAAATACCTTTTCATAAATAAGTCACAAAATATTGTCAAATGCAAAGTATTTGTGATTTGAAAGTAACTGAAATGGAATATAATTGATTCAGTGAACAGGCAAAGTAGGCTTATTTGAATTCATGGGCGTAAATTGCGTTGCGACACAGCTGCATCTCGGATGTAGGAATGGCTCAGGTGGGATGGAAAATCTGCACAATAAATTCCTATTTTTCCCATTTTATTCTTTTTAAGGGGCATTCCCGCCAATGAAATATGCTGTCAAACCCCTTTGTTGGGAAGATGGTAGGGAAGTCAACAGATCATTCCGCAGCACGTTTTGTTTTTTTTGCCTGTGTGAAAATCATGTAACATGACCCCACAGCCACCATAATGGGGTCATTGAATTTATCAGCCTTTTGCATCTTATCTACGGCTGATCGTAGGGCTTGCAGTTGTTCTGTGATAAACTGCAGCTCTTCCTCCCCCATGTAAACGTCTGCAGTTGTGTTCCCCTACGTGTCTCTGGTGTGCGCATGTCCGCCCTTTCTTATTGTCTTGAACGGCCGTTCTGACATTGGATAGATGCTGCGGCCGGGGTGGATGTATGCCTTTTCATCGCACCTCGCGCGCACAGTTGTGCATCGGGGGCTTTGCTTGTGGTTTTTTCGTGAATGCTGCTAACTTTCCGACCACAATCCCCCCCCGGCTCGTACCTCACGCTCGCTGTGTTGAGTTCTGCCTGCTCTCTTCATCAGAGTTTCCACTTTACAAGGCCAGCCTCTCCCCTGCAGGTTTCGCACCGTTTCACCCACACGGAAACACCCAACCTTTCTGTTACAACTGCGATAGACATGCACTGAGCACTTTATTAGGAGCGCCCGTGCACTTTCTTATTCATCCGATTATCTACATTACATTACATTACATGGCATTTAGCAGACGCTCTTATCCAGAGCGACTTACAACAAAGTGCAAATCAAACACAAGAACAAGTGCAAAGAGGACCTGAGAAGACAGTACAGTTCCGGCCAATTGTGTGTGGCAGTAGTGCAATGCATAAAATCGGGTGAGGAGCTTCAGTTAATATTCACATTAAAAAAATTTGATCTCATGTCGGATGTTGAGCTGCGGTGTGGGGTGACCTCCAATAATATGGATTATAAGCCATAAATAATATAGTAAACATAAATAGTGTTTCCTGTTCATGTCACAACATCAAAAATATCTACCCTAGTTCCAGCTGAACCTTTCCAAATCGCTGTGCAATTGCCCCTCCCCTCCCCCCATGCAATTTACTAGAAGGGCCTGCAATACTTCCTGTCTGAAGTCTGTCTATGACTCTGCCTGGTTCCTGTCTGAGTCTGTCTATGACTCTCTGCCTGGTTCCTGTCTGAGTCTGTCTATGACTCTCTGCCTGGTTCCTGTCTGAGTCTGTCTATGACTCTCTCTGCCTGGTTCCTGTCTGAGTCTGTCTATGACTCTCTCTGCCTGGTTCCTGTCTGAGTCTGTCTATGACTCTCCCTGCCTGGTTCCTGTTTGAGTCTTTCAGTATTTATAGCAGTATTAAACTTCACACATAAATTTAGTGCCCTATAAATCTCAGTTGGAACTCTCCATTTTCTTATTCAGGGGCCCCCCATCATAAATTAAAATGATTATCTATATTTAAATATTTTGGCAAATGTATGTATAATCATAGCATATCAAGTGTGGCGAGTTGTTTTTTTTGTCAGGTTTCCTGATGTAATTGACCTATTCCTCATGTTGACCAACGGCAGAACACCTCACAATGAATATAAAATATTATATAAATATATTTATTATTTTATATTTAGCTATCCAGAGTCACAAGAACATTCATTGTGGCAAACGGTGCCGCATGAATAGCACCAGCCCTCTGTAAAGGAAGTGAATACAGAACCAACCAGTGACAAATTATACCAAAGTATGTGTGTGCTAATGTCTTTGAGTTTGAGTAACCGGTTGTGGTGCAACTGTGCTTACTGTGTCAAAACGTGTCAGTTGCGTTCGCTGCGGTTGCACACCGGAGACTGGGGTTCGATTCCCGGTCCTGCCAAAAGCCGAGTTTGGCCGGCTCACGTGGAGCGGCATTAATTGGCTCGCCCCTCCAGAGGGAGGGTCTTGGCAGGGTTAGCTGATCGCCGTACAATAAGCTCCTCGGACGCCTTGGAACCACGGACACGATTAGAGAGATGAGACGTCTTGAAGAAGGCGTGTCGCTCTTCCTCGGCCCACCAGGGGGCAGTGTATCTAACACTAACTCAAATTGAATTAGAGGAGGGTTCAATTAACTACTAAAATGGGAGAAAAAAGGGAAAAATCCCAAATAAATGTATTATGAAACGTGTCGGTTGCAAAGCAGGCATTGGTTGTCAGAGACTAATTTCCTTATGGGACAATACATTTTCTGCTATGTGACTGTGTATTCAGTTGTGTGTGAATCCTTGCTGACAGTCTCTCCTGTCTATTTCGGAAAGGCTCACGAGAGCACCATTGTTGGACTCGGAGAGAAAATCCTGCTTTTCCGGCACGAGCCCGGCACGGACCACCTGCTCCGACTCCTGGGAGGTTCTGACGCGCTCCAGCACGGCGACCTGGTGGAAGTGGTGCTCCCACGTACGTCCAGTAGGGGGCGGTGCTGGCAGACATTCTGCTTTCACCACTCGCCGTGATTATCAACGCTTTCAGAGTTTGGCGGTCGAGAGACCGTTTCAGCTGGTTGCATCATCATTGCAGTTATTAGGCAAAGTTTGTTCTAAAAAAAAAAAAATTGTTTTAATTATCTGTATTTTGTGTTTCCTGGACTGCAATGTATTTGTATGATGCAAAGTTTTATAATAGGCTGTAATTAATCTTCAGTGACCAGGCCTGTGTACCGCAGCAAATACTTATCTGGTTCAGGTACTGATCTGTCTCCTCCAGGTTCTGCGGGTCCTGATCTGGCTGGTTCAGGTTCTGCGGGTTCCAATCTGTCTTCTCCCGGTTCTCCGTCTGCCGCCGAGATGAAGCTCAGCCCACACACCCTGGTGGTCCAATCGTATCGCACCCCCACGTTCTGTCACCACTGCGGGGACATGCTCTGGGGGATTGTGCGTCAGGGGTTAAAATGTGAAGGTAAAGACATGGGTCATGTTGACATGTAGGGCGGCCTGTAGCGTAGTGGTTAAGGTAAATGGCTGGGACACGCAAGGTTGATGGTTCTAATCCCGGTGTAGTCGCAATGCGATCTGCACAGCCGTTGGGCCCTTGAGCAAGGCCCTTAACCCTGCATTACTCCAGGGGAGGATTGTCTCCTGCTTAGTCTAATTAACTGTACGCCGCTCTGGATAAGAGCGTCTGCCAAATGCCAATAATGTAATGTAAGGGGTCTGGGGTTAAAATGTGCAGGCGTTCATCATTTAACCCTTTCACTGTTTAAGTGACTTTGACCCTGGAATGATTGTTGGTGCCAGACAGGGTGGTTTAAATATCTAAAAAATTGCTGATCTCCTGATTTTCAGGCACAACATTCTGTAGAGTTTTGCAGAGAATGGTGTGAAAAACAAAAAACATCCAGTGAGCAGCAGTTCTGCAGACAGAAACATCTTGTTAATGAGGGACATCAGAGGGGAAGGGCCAGACCACATGTTGCAACAGTAGTGTGCAGAAGATCATCTCTGAACACACAACCTCTAAGTGGATAGGCTACAGCAGCAGATGACCATTAAGTCTCAAGCACGAGTCTAACGTAATAAAGTGCTCACTGAGTGTATATTTATACACATACAAGAGTAATGCAGTGTGTGCCGTTCAATAATGTGCTAGATAGAACACACAATGTGTCAAAACCCTTAAGTGGACAGGCTACAGCAGCAGATGACCAATGAGTCTCAAGAATACGTCTAATAAATCCGTTGTGAAGTGCTCAGTGACTGTACGTTCTGCGGCGTGTTCAGTTTGCTGTTTTCCTCTCTCAGGGTGCGGGCTGGACTTCCACAAGCGCTGTGCCCTGCTGCTGCGCAGTGACTGCACTCGTACACGCAGACGCTGCGGCCCCAGCCTGTCCCTCACGCCCGCCGGCCGCCTGCGCCTCCCCTCCCTCTCCACACAGGCAGGAGGCAGCCTGGAGGAGGTCAGCCTGGGGGGGGGGTTAAAGGGGAGAGGTCAAACAATTAACGTTCTGTGAGATAATCACAGAAGGCCAGGACTGTCCCAATTGCTCATACAGTACTGTATACTTTATTGTGACTATGGATAAATTATGTGACTAAAAGTGACTGTGGACTATGGATAAATTAAATTAATACGTAATTTTAGACTACCCATCTGGGTTCTGCCCTGTTTATCTGATTGATCTACAAGTGTTTTCATTTATGTGATCACTCTAGCACCTGGAATTCCCTCTATGGTTTTCAGCTCCCTGGTTCTGCTTTGCACTTTACTGCACATCACTCTGGATAAGAGCGTCTGCCTAATGACTGTGATGTAATGTAATGACCCACTCAAGTGGTGTGGGCCGTGGAGCCTGGTTTGTGATTGGCGTGATGTTTTTGTCCTTCCCCTGCCCTGCAGATTAGCCTGTCGAAGCCGAGCACTCAGTCCCGCCCCCCTTCCTGGGCGGGGCATCCTGTGTGGATGGGTGTGGGTCAGGG